>NW_010266195.1:25876-50169 GCF_000690775.1 Eurypyga helias
AGAGCTGGGAATGCAGCTGCAGGATCAGAAGGGGAGAAAGACCTTGAATTCAGTGCAGGCATTCCCCAGTGCCAGCTGAGAACTTATCAGTGTTGCTCTCTGCATCCAGGAACAGCTTCCTAGCAGCCACGGTAAAGAGAATTAACTTTCTCCTGGCTAAATACAGCACAAAAACCTTTTTGTTCCAAAACCTTATTTTCAGCTAACTAAGACAAACTTGAACTCGGACAAAATTTCACCTACCATTTATAGTTTGAGATTTTTTTTTTTGAATGCTTCAGTAGATTGTCCAAGTTACAGATTCAGTTCATGCCTCCCTTTTCCTCTTCATAAGTGCCAGCTGTCTGTGAAGGTTCTACATAAATTTGTCACTCTGCAAACTAAGGGTCTTTGGAACCTTCTCTGTCATTGAATCTCTGCTGTGAGCTGCTGCAGGCTTTGCTGGAACAGAAATTTGGGGACATGAAAGTTTAAACATCAGTAATTTGTTTTCTTAAATCTGCAGTCTACCCTCAACATACTCCATCTTCTTTCTTAAACTGGCTTATTAGATGATGAGAGGAGGAAAGGAAACTTTTCCAGCAAACTTAGGAAGAAGCAGGAAGATTGAAAACTGAGATCATGGTGGAACCAAAAAGGAAATGGCACTGGTTGTGGGGAGGAAGTAGGAGAAACTGGGACAATGAGGGGAGAGAAAGAGCAAGACCTCTTGGTAAAATCAGGAGCAGGGAGAGAGTCTATTACAGAAGAATAAAAGAGACTAGGAAAGTGGAATTCTGTAAATAACTGGATGAAAAACTGGGACTGGAATCCTGGAGAAGAAAGAACACAAACAGCTTGGCAAAAAGAGTGATGAGACGCTGGAATATGAGAAGACAGGCTGAGGAAAGGGGAAGGACCTGGCACACCATTTGAGGAAACAATGACCAAAGACTTTGTGATACAATACATGGAGCTCCGGTACTCACCAGTTCTCTGGGATCAGCAGCTTTACTGCTTAAGGATGCAGCATCCTGAGCACAGGCCCACACAGTGATAAGAGCTGGTCACATTCTGTTAACCACTTCGTTAATTCAAGTGGAAAAGGTCTCTGCAGGGGATGAAAAAGTGACCCCAGCAGGTATATCAGGTACAATGCCATATACTCTATTGAGTGTTTATCTTTTAAAAGCCATACATAGCTTACACAAGAGTAAACTATGTATTTTTAAAAGACTGGAGAAGTAAATTCTCATTGATTACAAACTTACCAGCTATTGAAATATACAACATTTTCTTGCAGTGCCCTCCAAAACTGAAACCATATTACTACTTTTTCAAAGGACTTTGCTTCAATACTTAATTTGGGCTCAAACCCACATTTTATATTAACTGTAGTAAAATTTTTAGGAAGCTCTGCACTATTATAGCCAACAGAATGAGAATCTCTGCTCAGTGTGCAGCAGAGCAGCTGACATCCAAGGAATACAAACCTTTACTGTCAAGGCATAGGCTAAACCTACCTACATGCATCCCTCATAAGTTTAATTTATTTACATGTAAGATTGTATTTGTGTTCCGCTTCATGGGAATGCTATTTTTCAGGGATTTCAGTCTTCCTCTAATTAAGGACTTCACAACATTTTGGCATGAAATACAAGATATAGGGAAGTTCTCTCTGCATTAATGTCGTAGTTTGGAAGCTTTCAGCAAACACAGAATCACAGAAACATAGAATGGTTTGGGTTGGAAGGGACCTTCAAGATCATATAGTTCCAACCCCTAGGTTGGAACATCAACCTATATCTAGGTGTTCCAGTCTCAGAGTTAATTCTCTAAGAACTTCATTCTTACTGCAATGAGCCTGCTTGCTTACACCTTTCTCTGTTACTCTCCCTCATTTGTTTTCATTTCAAGATTGAAGGATCTGACCCAGACCAGAGCTTCTCAGAATTATGCCCATGTCAGTTTATTTGTTTCTCCACAACCCTTCATCAACTGGTGCCAAAGGAATCTGATCTGTTTTTTCTGTTTAGTTGTTCTTATTTTGTCTTAATACCCATTCATGGAATCAGAAGAATTTCAGCTTTATACAGTCCACTAATGAACGTTGAAAATAAATTGCCAATATTGGTATATCTGCAATAGCAGAAAGAATTCTTTAAAAAGCCCAAAGTACTTCCTCAAGTACTGGGCCAGACATAGTTCTGTACCACATATTTGGGCAGAACAGTGTAGTAAAAATGCCCATTGTGCATTGACCACAGATTTTTAATAGCATTTAGGAAAGCTTTCGAAATTAGGCAAGCAATTCTAAGCTCCAAAACTACATTGTGATTGATGAGGCAGCTCTGCAAGGTTAGGCTTCTATCAGAGCAATCAGATGGAATTTCACCTGCAAATAAAGAAACTAGATGAAGTTGTTGTGAACAGCTGTACTAAACAAAAAGTTTTCAGGTTGTTTAGCACAAGTATTTCTCCAGTAGGAATATGTTGCACAAAGGATGTTAACACAGGCACAAATATTTCTTTGTTGGACCCATATTTGATGGCCTGCCTTAGCTATAATTAGAAAAGAATTAAGAAAAAAGAATCGACAAACCACAAAGTGGGAGAGGGAGAGAAAGAGAGAAAAGGGAAAGGTAGAACTGCCATGTGCCACTGAGCAAAGACGTAATGGGCGTCTCTGTATGTAAGCATTCCCTTTTGAGTATATTCTCCAGTGCAGCAGTTGTTCTCTCAAATACATTTTCAAAAGTAACTATACAGTTTCAAGACCTGCTCAATCTGTCTTTTGGTTGCTCTTGTGCATTATACTAATAGTACTCACTGGAGTATGCTGTGACTGCTTGGCTGTTAGTCTTTGTGTATGCGAATTAATGGAAAATGTTTACTGGCTACCTGAACACTAACAACTACTAATGCTATTTACTAAGCTCTATTTATTCCCTAGCATGGGGCTAGAAACTAAAATTACGGAACTAGGGTTGAAAAGCAGGAAGGACAATTAACAAATCAGTGGCAATCGCTTCCTGCGGAACCCAAGGTGACATATTTAACATTTTAAAAGTCTGCTAGCACAAAGCCATGAGCACTTTCAAACACATGGAGAAAAAAACACAGCCCGAGCAGCCTTGGGCTGGAAGTCTACAAAGTGAAAGTCAAACTGCACTGGTACAGCTGAACAGCTGTGAATGGCAAGCCCCCAGCGTTACTGTACTTAAGACACTGTGCAGCAAGTAGGTATATAATTTTGTTTTCCATTACAGTTTTGCCATTCCTCTCATCAGTCTAAACTTCTAACATTAATGTTTTGGCAGAGAACATTAGCTGCAGATAGAACCGTAAGTCCCTCAAATCAGGGGGTCTGACACCACCATAAAGAGTGAATACAGTTGCAAAAAGTGGAAGCAGAATACTACCAATGCAATAAAAAAGTTGCTTCTGTAGGCATAATTATCTCTTTTCCGAAATGGTATTTTAAAGGGTGGGTTTTTTTTTTTTTTTGGCAGCCTGAGTATTACTATTTTGCTATCATGCCTCATTCTTCTGTGTCTCAGAAGCAGTCCTGGATAAACTGCTTGGACACACATATCCTTGTGCCTGGGAGCGGCACATGGTGTCAGACAGGGAGTGAAACCTGTGAAAGAAAGAGCACGAATGAGAGAAATAAACTTTATGTAAATATCACCTCCCATGAGGTCTTAGACTGAGCTTTATTACGTTACTGGCCTAAATGTTCTGCTAAGCAACAGCTTAATTTTTTTTCCATCAAAGAAATTTAAATAGAGATAAATGTAGTAGATTCACTGAACAGCATAAAGATAAAACATCCATGAACAATGTGATATATTTAAGTAAAATTGCAATTGATCAGTCATTGCTGAAGTGGAAAATTAATAGAGGTGGTGAAGTATTGATGTACACCTTCTAATATTTGTGTGGGCAGCCACAGACAGACACACAAGCAAAAAGCCATAAGAACAACAGTTGTGAAAACCACATTTTAAGGTGATGAATTAATTCTTTTATTTCTCACTTGAGAATGAAGAGAAGATATATCAAATTAATAATTCTTTAGGCCATAAATTCATGGTAACTCATGGGCAAGTTAAACTTCCAAAAATTTTGAACCTGTCATTCATACCAGTCTTCCAGTGAAAGTTCGTAGTAACCGAAGTTCCTAAATATTTGATCAAGGAAACACAGTTAGGTATGCTGATAGTGTCATATAGCCCGAATAACCTAATTACCCTCCTAAAAGGTGGGTAACTAGAATTATATAAACACAGGACCTTTTTCAGATCAGTTTTTCAACCAGGATACGGTTGGCTTTCTGGGCTGCCAGCACACACTGCTGGCTCATGTCCAGCTTTTCATTCACCAAAGTCTTCTTCATTGCTTCATCCCAGATAAACTGTCAACTCAAACCTCTCTCTCCTGACCAGAAACCTTTGCGAACACTATGGCCCTCAATAAAATACTGAAGTATTTTGTGCTTTATTACACTTAAGTGCACCATGCACTGTAAGCTGTAAGGAAACAGGGTAATGTTTTTTTTGGTGGGAAAGATTATAGCAGGCTCAGCTGAAAATAAGACTCACCTGAGAAATTCTGTGGTCTAGTGCAGAAGTCATACAGGTTTAGAGGCTTGGAGTTGGCCTTCCTACATCCCATGTACCTGCCTTTCTTACTGGTATCTCTGAAAGGAGAAGAGGAAAAGAAGACACACCACCATCACCGATATTTAGTGAAACTGGCCTGATGCAGGAGTTTAATTTCTGTAGAATGTTTACAGAATTCCACTGAAGTGATGTTTTTCTGTCAATAAACTATTGAAAGGAGTGGAAGAAGGAAAAACAAAGAAGGAAGACACACACCCATCACTCGGTGGATGCTTTCTCCTGGTTGGCAGATTCCATTATTTCCCTTGTCATCACATTATGTGATAAAATTTTCAGTATATTTTCGACACAGTGGTCATCTTGTGGGTCTGATGATCTAGGGACAGTACTTTTTTCCCCTCACCCCCCATAACAGGCAAAACTATTTGTTTCAACAAACACAGGACCTGTTCTGGAGAAATTTCTTGGGTCAGACCAGATTTAAATTTGTCATGTGCATTTTGAGAAGAACCTGGAACATTTTGACTGTGGAAATTCATTATGAATGCCTCAAAAATTTAGACTCTAAAAAATTATATCTAGATGTTATTTGTTTTAAACTGAAATTCAGTGCTTTTACTTCATCTGGGCAGAAGTTGAATCCAGGGTCAAACTCATCTCCTTCAAAAGTTCCATTCACCTGGCTGCTTTCAACAAGGAGCTGCAAGGAAGTGGGGAAGAAAATGAATATAACATTCAAGCAATTTATTTCCTGGAAATGGTGATGTCTTTTGGGATATATTTTTAAGGCAATGGGATTTTTGGGCTGCAGCAGAGCTGACAGCACAGCGGTGGCTGTACAGACGTTTCTACCACTCAAAGGTCATTTACAAACTGCAGTAAGTCTAAAATGTCAGCTAACTGGTGATGGATGCAAGTACTCATGCATTTAACTTTGGTATCAGGATCCTGAACTCTCTAAATTGCAACCTGGCTATAAAATAAAGGAAATTCTACATCACAATGTTCATAAAGTTATTGAAAAAAATACAAGCACCATATCTTGCCAGAGCTAATTGCTGATGTGGGATAAAGAACGGCTACAATCTGAGATTGTGTGCCTTTTGTTTCTTAGCACAGGAAACCCCAGAGGGAAGGGGAGATATTGCTCCAGTTTGGTTTAGAAAACAAAAATATCTGTAAGAATAGAACAGAACATTTGCATACATCTTGGTGGTGTGGCTGGGGGGAGTGGAGGGGAAGATGTGTTTAGAGATTGTGTACTAAAACAACTACCTGTTTTCAGCTAATGGTTAACTGATCAATGGAGTCAGGCCCAAATTTGAAAATAGGTTTTGTAACATATATATGCAAACTCATGGAAAATTCCAATAGATAAATAAATTGCAAAAGTCATACTCCATCCTTTCAGTCAAAACTTCTATATAATGGAGTGGAAATTAAATAGGTGAAGTTCTACAGAAGTGGTATGAGTTTCTGAACAAATCACAGGAGAACCTACAGCATTTACAGATAATTCATAGTGTCTGGAATACATAAATTTATTCAGGGGCTCTCAGTTCATTGTGCCTTTAGAGGAAAGTCTCTCACTGACTTTAGTTTTAGTTACTTTATCTTAATGTGAAACAACTCGTGTTCAACACCAATAAATTAGTGTTTTTTCAGGTTACAATGATTATAAATCCATTCTACTGTGTAGGCAAGAAATAAGTACAATTAGCTGAGTCCCAGGGGGCCTCAGAACTAGCATATAAATCTCTGCACATTCTTAAACTGACAGTACTTTGGCAGTCACTACTGAGAGTGCACTAGGGAAAGGAAAGACAGTCTGCAAATCACTGTACTGCAGGAACACTGTGGGGAAGCAGAGTGTGTTTGCTTTTCTTGAATTGGATTGCCCATAAACTATGCACAGAAATATGGCCCACATCTATGGTTACAATATGATTTCATAAGGAAATTGATTTGAAGAAGTGTTACTTTGTTAAGGAAAAGGAAATGAGAAGGACTCTGTAAACCGAAGTCACATTTCTGCAGAACGTACTGCAGGAACACTGTGGGGAAGCAGAGTGTGTTTGCTTTTCTTGAATTGGATTGCCCATAAACTATGCACAGAAATATGGCCCACATCTATGGTTACAATATGATTTCATAAGGAAATTGATTTGAAGAAGTGTTACTTTGTTAAGGAAAAGGAAATGAGAAGGACTCTGTAAACCGAAGTCACATTTCTGCAGAACATTTTTCTCTGCAAGTACCTTGTCACAGATGTCTTCATACACAGTGAAATACTATCTTATATTTGTGCTTCAGCATCAGGACCCTACCCATTCCATTTCTACAGATACAGCGCTCATCCTGTGCCTTGCAAACAGCTGTCAACCAAGAACTTCAGAAACAAGTTTGGGAAGAGAAATTGAGAAACTGAATAGATGTAACCTCAACCAAGCTAGGGGGGGGAAAAAAAAAAAAATCAGTATTAGTCTGAAAATATGACCTAGATTCAAAGTCAAGGAAGAGTAAGGAGGTTTACTCATGCCATGGATGAGATTTCCCTCCCTTCTGCATTTTTCAATTTATTGAAAGCTGGAGGAATAAAGGCTTGGAACAATTACGCAAATACAGACAATTTGTTTAAAAATGATTATTGCAGTTCTACAAAATAAAAAAATCAAAAGGCAACTGCAGTAACAACAGGGAGCTGAATTATATCCCTATATACATCTCCTTAAAAATAGAGGAAGTGAAACTTAAATCAGAGACTGCTTTATGCATGGGCCAAGTTATCCCCAGCTGAAAGATTTTGAACAGAACCACTGAAATGACCAGTCGTCAGAATTGTGGTTATACTTAGGAATAAATGTTTGCAGGATCGGGTTCTAAAACATCTGTCTCTGAAGTGATTCAAAGAACATTAGTCACACTAATCTTTTGCAGATTTCATTTGCACTTGAAGAGGTATCTTACAAGTATTTAACAACAACAAGCCAGTTGTTCTGTGTTCTTGGAATCAAACTGCACTAAATATTACTAAAGCAAATCCTAAAAAGGGCAGAAGAGCAGATTATTATGGGATCTGTTTTCCCCTGCAAGTTCTCCTCCTCTACAAATTATCTGAATAACTTATTTGGTAATCAAAAATACTAGAAACATTTGCTTCCATGTCATGGTCTTAATCTTCCTATGAAAGATCATCCAAATTTGTAAAGCAACACAGCAAGGATTATCAGTTGAAGAAACTGAATTACTTGCCTGAATCACATCAGGAGGAGTGTTGCCAGCAGGTTGAGGGAGGTGATATTTCACCTCTGCTCAGCACTGCCGAGACGCACAGGGTGCTGTGTCAAGATCTGGGCTCCCCAGTAGAAAAGAGCTATGGATTGTCTGGAGGGAGTCCAGGAAAGGGCCTGGGGAGCGGGGACTGTTAAGCTCGGAGAAGACTGAGGGTACTCTTGCCAGTGTGTATAAATATCTGAAAGGTTGTTGTACAGAAGACAGAGACAGATTCTTCTCAGTGATATCCAGTGACAAGACCAGAGGCAACGGGCACAAGCTGAAACACAGGAGGTCCTGTCTGAACATCACTTTTTTACTGTGAGTGCGACTGGACACTGGCACAGGTTTCCGAGGGAGGTTGTGGAGTTTCCATCATTAGTGATGTTCAAAAGCTGTCTGAAGATGGTCCTGGGCAACCTCCTCTAAGTGTCCCTGTTTGAGCAGGGGGTTGGACAAATGGCCTCCAGAGCTCTGTTCTAACCTCAGTTGTTCTGTGCTTCTGAGATCCAGTAAGTTTCCTGATTAAGGGAATGAATGTTCTTCACTACAACACCTAATATTTAGGCCTGGCTTCAGAAATAATACAGGTCATAAGCCTAGACTAGAACATCAAGCTACTTTGAGAAAAACTAGTGAAAGTAAGTTCTTGTGGTCAGAAACTCACTACTTTGTGTTTCAGAAGAGTAATACAGCCTTATGTTTATTGTATAACTTGCATGGGCAGTACTTGCTGTCATCACCTTCGATGCTGAACATTATGAAATGAGAAATTTAGGAGATAGAAAAGCAAGAAAACCACACATTTTCTGTCAGCTTCATGGACACAAGCAGTCTTAGCATCCCCTCTCTTCCACTCCTGCTAAGAATATTGATAAATCACATTGAAATAATGCATAATCTATGGGAGGCATTGGTGGAATTGCACTCACTTCCCTCCAAGGGGAGTGTCCTATAGGACAGGAGCATGTTATTTCTTGTTGACTTTACCTCTTGCTCTTCAAATCCTATAGGTCTCTCCTTAAAATTGGGCCAAAATAAATAGAGAAATGGACTTGGAAAGACTACTGTGCTTCACGCTCAGTGCATTGTTACTGTGATGTGTTATACTTGCTTTCACATCCCTTCCAGATGTTAGAAAAAGAAAGGTTGCCAGATTGATTTCAAGCTCCTTATGATTCCGGTAAGAGAGCTGGAGAAATAAACTGGGAATTAACACATAAGAAAATGAATAAATCATTTATCTTCCTTTCTGTTTCAGTAAATTATTCCAGCTGAAATGTGCTGTATGGAGGATTTCTTCTAACACAGAAGATGCATACAACTCAGATCTTTTAGCTACTTACTATGGTCTGTATCTCATTTTCTTCTGTCATAATGTGCTTTACCCACATAAACATGCTGAATGGTGCTGCACCCATGCAGTTTCATGTGATGTCAAGAGTTGCTATGCCTTGTCTTTTCACTTGATTAATTCCATTAAAATTTGACTGTTGCCCTTGAGACTGGGGAGCTTCAGCGCTGCATTTTCTTAGCTCCGTTTTGGAAGCCTTTCTAATGCATTGCAAAAAGCAGCCATCAACTGGGACTGCTGCTGAGAAGGAAATCATTCTACTAGAAATCATGTCTTAAAACGCAGTTTAGCAGAAACCCCTAGTCCTGTGGCAAGTATGCTGAAGATGTGTCCCTAGCCAGAATAATGTGATTTTATTCTGATCCCGGTCATGCAGGATGGTGAGGACCCTTTATGTGAAAGAGAAGTGGGAATGAATGGTTACTGGGAGGAGTGATGAGCCACGTGGGAGGACATGGGTGAGGGTTAGAGGTGGACAGTCCCACACAGGGGCAGGGAAGCTGGGAGTGAGAAACAGAGAGGGTGCAGGGCTCTCCCCAGATCTCAGTAACAAAGGCCCAACAACAAATGGCTTAATAAAATAGCTGTCTGATTAAGAAAGAAAGAAAAAAAGAAATACAGATATTTCATACAATATCTTATGTCCTTCCAGATGTCAGGAGTTCCATGTTTGTGCAGTATTGGATGGATGGGATCTGCAGAGCATGCTGTGGGATAATTCATCTGTGGTTCATCTCTCCCACCTCATCCCCATTTGCCTTCCTACCCTGCCCAGTGCAGAACATGGATGAATTTGGTCAGTGCTATACTCTTCTCAGAAGTACCTCAAAAAAGGATAATAAGCACTAACTGAATTACAGGAAATCCCATTTGTATCAGTAAAAACCATTTTTTACGAGTGCAGTCAAACACTGGGACAGGTTGTATAGAGGGGCTATTGAGCCTCCATGTTTAGAGATTCTTGAAACTTCATTGGCTCTGTGCAACCTGTGCTGGCTGATCCTGCTTTGCAGAGAGGGGCTGGACTAGACCATCTCAAGAGGTCACTTCCCATCACCCCCATTCACTGATCCCGTGAACCAGAGTAATAGGTGATTTATAGCCTTGGCAAACAAACTCATTATCGAGACAAAGTTTCTAGAGAGAAGCAAGACCTTTTATTCCTCTAGCTGGTATGTTACCCAGAACATTAAAAATTAAAAGAATGTAGGATGTGCCTGAAACAAATTATTCAAAACCTGAGAAATGTAAATTATGTGACTGCCTCAACAAACTTTGGGTTTACACTTTCATGAAAGATGATTTCTAAAGGATTCCCTGGTATCTTTACCCAATCTTTTTAACTCTTTAATCAACATTACTCATTAGATCTGTCAGCTATTCTAATCACACAGTGAATACAACATCACCTATCTCCTTGTGGGCATAGATTTTGATTCAAAAGAAGATGGTTAAAGATTCTCATTTTTACCGCCAGTGAACAAACAATGAGATGTTAGTTACTATTAACTTTGAAGTAGTAGGTTTGAAATACTTTGGTGTCTGTAAGTTACAGAAAAATATCTTCATAGCAATTTATATATTCAAAGCACATCCCCAAGCAACTCTGCCTGCAGCTGTGATTACTCAGCAATTATTTAAAAGAGGCTTCAGGTATCACAAGTTGGATCCCTAGATAATGCATTTTAAACATCCAATTCTGAAGATTTTCGCTTAAGTAATTTGCCCTTATTCATACACCAACTTTGTGGCAGAGGCCAGGATAGAAACCAATTTCCCAAGCTTACATTTATCTTCCTTAACCTTCCCAGTCTTTTCTCTTTCTGACATCTTCCTTATTCTCTGCATAACGCTCAACTTCCTTATCAAACGAGGCAAGGCCCAGATGCCTCTGCTACAGAACCTAAATTCATCCCTGTGCACTGGACAGATGTATCCTGCATAGTAAGACACATATTGCCCTTTGGTTGGAATAAGAACTCTGAACACTGAATAAAGAGATCATCAAGAAGCACACAGTCAAAGGGATAATTACATTTGTGCTACCAGCCCTAGTTTCCTGGGTTGTGCTAACAACCCTGGCCATTACAGAATACTTCCAGCCCTGCACACGTGTATGGAGAAATCACTTGTACCTCTCAACATTTGAAGCCAACATGGGAGGCAAGAATATTATAACAACAACCTGAGTTTATCTCCCTTAAATCAGCATGGGTCGGGTTCAGAGCTTCTACTTCCACCTTTTAAGCCAACATACAGCTTCAGCCATAATACTCTTCCATACATGGAACAAGTGCTACAAGGGGAGAAGCTGCGCTCTTTTCTACCAAGTTGCAATCATTTGCTGATGACAAATTCCAGGACATGATATCCTGATCAGCTTTGCAGTTGTAGCTCCATAATACGTCTTCCATTATCTCAGTCATACTTAAACTTTTCAGTTCTTCTCTTATTCTTCTTATTTCCTGTGGCTATTGTTCTTAGACCGGACTGAATTTTCAATGCACTTTAATCTTCACTCTTGGATGCTTTGAAACTGTCCTGTTTTCCATTAAATTCTGTAGGAATTTTGATGTGGAGCTCAGGGTGGTCAGAATCTTATCCATATATGTAGAAATATATTTTTCCTTACCTTTAGACTGATCACAGTGGTCAATCGTATTTTGTATATGTAAATCAGTACTCCTCTAGGGGTCCTCAAAGGCCTCAAGATGGTTCTCAAGGAGAAGTTTTTCCTAGGATATCAATTACATGCTAAATAGATAAGGTGAAAAGAAAGAAAAATAAATGTGGGGGAGTTATGCTAACTCCCATGATATATCCCTGTGAAAGTTCCACTTACACTGGAAGAAAGATTGCTGAAAAAAACATGCCAAAATAACCTCCACTTAAGATGAGGTCCCAAGCAGAAAAATTCCATGTATATTTATAAGAACAGTTTGTGATGATAGTTAGATTTTTTTTTTTTTTTTTTGAGGGGGAAACAAGATTTCATGCACACAGAGTGCAAGCAAAGAGAACTGCAATGCTCGGTTGTTCAGTTCTCTTAGCTTCACAGGAGCAGTATTTATTTGCAACCACATTAGACTGGATCACACTTCCAAACTTAAAATATCTTTATTACTTGTTGCGTGACTCAATCACTATTTATTATTTCAATTTAAAAGTGTTCCTTTGACTTCACCGGTGAATTATTTTTAGCAGATTTGTCAAAATCATTATTCCAAACATAAACTAATAATGGATTAAAAAAAAAAAAAAGTTTCTCTTTTCTAAATTGAATTGCCAGCATTTGCCTCTTCTTTCAACAATTCTGTGGGCCAGAATCACAGCTGAGTTATGAAGTTCTATATTAATTTGTTTAGTTTTTAAATAAAATTACTCAGAGTAATTTCTAAAGACTGTAGACAACTGGCGGGTGCAGGTTTCTCATAGTCAATCCTGTAGGTATTAGTGAGTCCTTAGTAAACTATCAGCAAGACTAGCAGCAATAAGAATGGACTGTTGTGATAGCATGAAAGCTGAGTTCCTGTTTGTAGTCAGCAGGACTAGCAGAATAGCTTTCTGCTGCTGAGGAAGAACAGGAACCTTCAACAACTGAGTGCTTTTGAGTAAAGGCCGAAGATACACCGGATATCATGGAATCATAGAATCACAGAATGGTTTGGGTTGGAAGGGACCTTAAAGCCCATCTAGTTCCAACCCCCCTGCCATGGGCAGGGACACCTTCCACTAGACCAGGTTGCTCAAAGTCACATCCAGCCTGGCCTTGAACACTTCCAGGGATGGGGCATCCACAGCTTCTCTGGGCAACCTGTTCCAGTGCCTCACCACTCTCACTGCAAAGAATTTCTTCCCGATGTCTACTCTAAACCTACCCTCTTTCAAGAACATGTCATCAGTCATAATTCTCACTGTCACGTAGCTTAATCTAGCATTTTTTACTTTTGCAAGAACCATTCTCCTTCACAGCCCTTATTTCTCTCTCTGCTGAGAGTTCTTTGTAAGGGTAACAACCCCCATTTATACAAGGAAAATGTATAGCTGAGAGTGAACAATAATTTCTGTGCAGGTAAGATTTTCAGGATTGTTTAAATAACTCAGGAACCTCAACCATCACTAAATACAACACAAGGGCTTATGAAAATTTCCTTCCTTCCTTCCTTCCTGCCTTCCCCTGGAAATATAGGAACTTCTGCTGTTGGTTGTATAGAGCCAAGATTATAACGAGTAGTTCAATGTTTCTGGAAGATGAAGGACTCATCTGCTGAAACATGAAGTAAGTGAAATTATTCAAAGAATGCATATGATTTTTTTTTTCCATAAAATGGGTTACATTTTCCTGCTGTAGAAGTTCTAATTTGGCCTAAACAATCAGTATAGGATTGAACAGAAACAGTCTTAAATGAGTATTTCATTGCAAAGAATTTTTCCCTCAACTATACACAACAGAACAAAAATTACTGAGTTACTTGTAAAACTAAACCTAATATGGTCTTTTACACTCCTGTTGTCCTGCAGCTCTAATATAAACATTCATTCTGTGCAACTAACTACAGTTGCCAACTAGCACATATCTCAAGTTAAAATGCATCATCTGTACATTCTCAATAAATTTCAAGCATATAAGAACTACTTTTATTATGTTACAACTCTGTCTTATAAATGTTCATAACTCCATCACAGATATAAGAAAAATAGCAGCAGTACCCCTTGAGTAACTATTTCAAGTGCTATTGTGTTACACAGTAGTTACAAATGAACATATTAATTTCAAGTAACTACTTAGAAATACTAATATTATTTCCCTGCTCTTTGTCCAACATCTTAAAACACCAATCACCCAAATTCCATGGATTTTTAAAAATAACTATATATAACCTCTGAGAAAAAAAAAAGTTTTCACTTCCATCTCTGGTAGCAAAATGTGTGTCATCACGTTCCAATTATAGAAACCTACATCACAGATATCAACAGGGAAGACAAACGCTACCATCTCTGCTGCAAGGCAACACTTCTTGAATAAATATTTGAGAGCACTAGGCATAACAACACTGTGGCACTGCTTATATTCCATAAAAATAGGGATATATTTATCAGTTAATTCTCATACTAAATATTGAAATAGATGGTGGAAAGTATTGACAAAAACATTCTTATGGGAAAAAGCTATTTCTGTTATACAAAGAAAGAAGAGAATAACCCATGTGTTTAAAAAACATTAATTTTTAATAAATTTTCAGTTTGGCTTAAGGAAAGCTTTTTTTCAGTCTTATGTTAATTGTACTGTTAGTAGTCTGATTCCTTTTTAGCAATATTTAATTTAATGCAAATCTCAATATTTTCAGTTTCATATCTTAGCTCTTATGAATTCTTTTTCTTCAAACTCTCAGTTAATCTAGAACAGTCAAGTGTTTCGACAACTTCTGGAGTCTGAGGTTTATAGTCAATCTCTTGGCATAAAAGAGGATCTGTCTTCTGTTTTATATCTCATTTACACATATTTGTTCTTCCCACCCTCTTTCTGCCCATTCTTTCCAATATGGATGCTTACCACTTTCATTTCAAAGTAAAAACAGGGTGGAGGGAAAGGGCACTTCTTAAAAGCTTGGTTGGAAATTAGCTAGCAGCTATTTTAACAGCATTTTTTTCCAGCTGTTTATGAGCACTCCTCTACCCAACAGAAAATGAGGATTGTTTCATAAGACAGGTTTATAAAAACAAACCAGATAAAAATTCAATAAGGTGCTGTGGGAATATCATCGTAATAGGAAATCTCCATATCATTTTACTTTCACAAGAGGATCAGTTGTGTAAAAGGCTGCCAACAAATCAGAAGGGAATAAGCTGCTTGTTCACTGAGGATAGGACAAGTACTAATGGGTTATATTACTGAAGCATGGGATATTTAGGATACCCCATAGGACAGTGAAGTTAAACTGCTGAAATTTTCCTCAATAGAGGCTTTCTTTACTTCCTTTTTTGCCAAGCCAGTTTGTTAGGAAAAGCATAGTGGTCCTTCTTTCATGAAAAGGTTTTTGAAGCCCATTTCTCTTGAACCTGAAAAAAAGGCTTGTAGTCTAAAGTTAATCTATTTGCAGCTTTTAATTTTTTTTTTTTTTAAAAGATGCAGAAGTTGTTTTAATTCTGTATTCTTAGGACACTCTTCCTAGTTTGCTGAAGCAAAACAAACAAGCAGTACTTCTTCAGAAAACTATTAAGTGCAGCCCATGCATGCATTTGCCCTCCCTGTGTGGTGCTAGAGCCAAAGCTGAGAGGCATGGGTAACTGGGAAAGGCTGCAGTACCTCCAGGAAGCTCAAAACCTCCAAAGTTCAGCCTCTTGCATGACCCACTGGTGGAAGCAATCCACCCGTTACTTCCGCTCTGGATAGATCTGCTCTTCCATTCCCCCAAAACCCATCTACTTGGCCATCTTGACCCATTCCTCACCAGCACTGCCAGCCTCAAAAAGACACTACCCGGATACAGTTACTGCTGCACCAGAGGAGCTCACACCAAAAAATGAACCCCCACTCATGGGACACTGCTGTGACCTCAGGATAAGTTCCCATTTCCAACAGAGGGAGAAAAATTTGGATGAAAACAGTGCATTTCAGGAGGGGCTATACAGGAGGGCTTCACATGTCCAGGGTCTGGGCTGACACTATTATCACCCTGGTCCTGCTCCCACCCTTGGCCCCAGCTCCCTGGCTGCTGTGGGGTAGCCAGCTCATCCATGTTGGAAAGCTCACATTGTTACTGAAATAAAGACACAATCACGCCCAAATCTGACCCATGTAGTTGGCATTTGCAAATTCTCTTTTTTTTTTTTTAACCTGATATAACTCCTTTTGATAAAACTTTAAATGGAAATAGCAACTGCTTGGTGTTTCCTCAAGAAAACAGAAGTGGTTGGAAAAGTGATGGAAGCAACAGTATTTTGTGTACATTGTTCACCAGTGAACAGGGAAATACTGACCCATCACAGAGTGGCTGTCGCCTCACCATGGCTAGAGCAAAGACAATCTCACTTCCTTATCAGCTCCACCCAGCTATGTTTTACGTTGCTTTTCTCAGTGCAAAGCCCTGCTAATCATTGCTACCTGTGATCTATGCCATCCCCATAGAGAGCGACAGACTGCCAGGAGGGTCTATTAGACCTGCTCCAAAGAGCCCAATCTGGTAACATGTCTGCTACCATAAATGCATTATCATACCAAAACCACAAATGCCAACGAAGAATTTATTCTTGTGCTCAAAATGGACATTAGAAATATTTTCTTCCCATGTCAAAACCCCTATTTTCAGGTTTAACAGTAATTAGAATTGCTACATATCCATTAAAAAAGTAGGTTAAAACTTTTGATACACTCTGTGGCTGGTTTGGGGAAAGACACACTGAACCAAGCAATAAGTGGTCACACATGGGCAACTGGGAGAATGATGGTAAGGTCGGGAGTTGCTACAGGGAAGTCTCACCTGTGTCCTCCACACTTGCTCAGATATAGCATCCTCAGAAGCTTCCTATTCTGAAATCCACCATATGCAACAGTAAATTCACTGAGTATATGGAGACCATCAGCTGTTTTTAAGTGATCATGTGGTAGATGCCATGAAGATGTTTTACAAAAGAAACTCAAAAGGATACCTGCAGTGCCGGCACAAGTATAACTAGCACGGCTGCGGCAGCATCATATGCCCACCAGGCTGGTACATGCTACCCCTCAGCACAGCTTTTTTTTGCCCAAGGATCACACCAGACTGGTGCTTACCTATCACTTGGTACACTCCAGCAAGCTAACTTAGGTCCCTTTTCATCACTCTGAATGTCATGCTGTCATATCCTTAGTGTCACAGTAAGTCAAAAAACAAAAAAACCCAAACAAACAAAAACAAACCAAAAAAAAAACCCAAAACCAAAAAACTTGCAGCAGCAATACTTCATCAGTGCTCTGGCTCTGCATGGGCAGCTGCTACAGGTTTAGAAGTCTCCATTAATTTCTGAACTTCCTAATTAAATACAAAAGAGTAA
This sequence comes from Eurypyga helias, assembly GCF_000690775.1. Classification (NCBI taxonomy): domain Eukaryota; kingdom Metazoa; phylum Chordata; class Aves; order Eurypygiformes; family Eurypygidae; genus Eurypyga; species Eurypyga helias. The sequence goes on from NW_010266195.1 coordinate 43,142, forward strand.
AAAATGCAGTCACCATCAGATGTAGTACAAAGAGGTCAAATTGAGTATTAAATGGAAAAACTATAAGGTATTGAACTGTGTGAGAATAAGAGAATAAGATATAAAGTCTTTGACCTCTGCATTTTTGGTTAAAATCTACATGCAGTTTTATAGTCAGACAGTTATAAAAAGTATCTTGCCATTTGACTCATCTCTCTATGCCAAACTTCTAAAGGAAATTTATTCATAGTTATATTTGAAGCATTTTCAATATGCCTTGACACTTCAAATCAAAATACCAGAGGAAACTAATGATTTTATTTTTAATGATTTAAAAAATAGGTCCTAGCTGACTCTTCTGTATCATTTTTCCACCGGGAAATCTCTTAGTGGTCATTTCTAAGCCACAGTCTTCAAAACCACATGGAATTTTTAAGCTGATTCTGTGGTTTAGGTCCAGCTGGCCAGAAAAGACCACACAGTCGCTCACTCACTTCTCTTGCCAGTACGATGAGGAGGAGAAAATAGGAGGAAAGGCTTATGAGTCAAGAAAAGGACAGGGAGGAATCACTCACCAGTTATGGTCATGAGCAAAACAGAAGCAACATAGGGAAGAAAATAATAAATGTAATCTGTTACCAATCAAATAAGAGTAGGATAATGGACAGAAAAAAACAGACCTTAAAAATACCTTCCCCCCACCCGTCCCTTCTTCCCAGGCTCAAATGTGTTCACATTTTCTCTACCTCCTCCCTTCTGAGCAGTGTAGGGTGATGGGTAATGGGGGCTGTGGTCAGTCCATACTCGTCTGCTGCTCCTTCTTCTTCATGGGAAGGACTCATCACACTCTTCCTCTGCTCCAGCATGGCATTCCTCCCATGGGAGACAGTCCTCAGTGAACTTCTCCAACATGAGTCCTTCCCACAGCCTGCAGTTCTACATGGTGATCTTTGAGGTCCCTTTCAACTCAAACCATTCTATGACTCTATGATATACACCTGCATGGGTCCCTCCCGCGGGATGCAGTATTTCAGGAGCAGCCTGCTCCAGTGCAGGCATCCCATGGGGTTACAGCCTCTTTCGGGCATACACCTGCTCTGGCATGGGGTCCTCCCTGTGCTACAGGTGGGTCTCTGCTCCTTCGTGACCCCCATGGGCTGCAGGGGAGCCTCTGTTCCTGCCCAACTGCTCACTGCCTTTCCGGACTGACCTGGGTGTCTGCCTAGCTGTCTCTCACATTCCACTGCTCTCTCGCTCCAATCCTTTTTTCACTCTGATTCCACTTCTGCTGCTGGTTCTCTTTTTGTTTTCCCCTCTTAAATACATCAGTCACAGAGGTGCTGACTGGCTCAGCCATGGCCAGAGGTGGGTCTGTCTTGGAGCCAGGGGAACGTCTAGCAGCCTCTCACAGGAACCATCCCTGTGGCCCCTCCCCAGCCACTCAAACCCAGCCACTCAAACCCAATACAGGTGAAAAGTCAGCTTCCAGTTATGACAGACCAATATCTTTTATTCATTCCCTTAGCACTGTCCATCCAACCTTGATTTACTGTTCTTCAGTCTCTGAGCTATTTTATTTGTTTTTCCCCGGGGGCATGCATTATCTTAAAAAGCAAAAATACAGTCAGTAACCAACAGTCATACTGTCCACACTCCAACACAGAAGATGCATGTCTACTTCCTTAGATTTACTCTTACAGCCTTAAACTGATTTCCTCTTTTGTCCATAACAGCATACTTGGTAGTTCAGTGCAAGCTAAAATTTGTATGCAGAGCCAGTTTTACAGCACAGTCACCCAATGTACAAGTGTAAGGCCTCCATGCACTAATTTCTCTTTTTCTCCCAGACATAACGTTGTCTCTGCGCCCACATCTACATTTAAGTGGCTGCATCCAGGATGCCACAAGTGTGCCATTCTCAGTACCAGTCACACTTCAAAGTCAGCCCATGTACACACATAGATTTCAATTACAATATCAGCTAAACCAGCAGAATGCTGCTTGATGAAGGCTGAATTTCAAACAGAAACCTCCTTTTCTATACCACTGAATTACTGTCATGCTCTATACATTCAGAATTAGGAAAATCAAGACACAAGGGAAAAAAAAAAAAGACTTGTTTCTTGCAGTGTGTGGACAGTCCCTGTGAAATGCAACAAAATGCCTAATTCTCATATTTACTGAAAGGTTTTTCTGCTCTAACTTTCATCATACACATTTAAATAATTCTTTTCTTGAGGTTCCATTCCTACTAACACCATAGACACCACACTGAGAGACACACTGATTGTATATAAAAAGAAGCCTGAAGAAAGGGGAAAACAAAATCTAAGTGACAAAAAGGTACAGAATTGAAAATACTTGCATATTTATATACTCTTCCTGGATATCTGGAAGGCAGAAATGCAGTACAAAACTTCAAAATGTCCAACTTTTATGTTTGTTACATGTGCTCTTAAGTGTAGACTTGTACTTCACAGAAAAGTGTATAAAAAGGAGTAGGTAGCTCCAAAGCATCCAGCAAACATCCACTGTGTCTGAGAACAGCCTGTAGCAAAGACAAAGCCAACAGTAAAGCACAATAGCAGCAGCCATTAGAACAGTGTGAAAGAGCATCATCAGTGTCTTTTTTGCCTGCAATACTCTGAATTTGTCAGAAACAATTTTCAGTTCGTATGCTGATCTATGGTAGAAAACTACAACAAACATACTCCCAAAAGTATCTCTGCTTATCTTGTCAAGATAAAATTTCTGCTTGTGTTAAATCCAGTCATCGGTTAGACTCTGGACTATATGTGAAAGACAGACCAGGTTAAGCTTCCAAAAGCATTAGAGCCCATAAATCCCCAAGGTACCCAACCAAAAGCCTACCCCTAGCTGAAGCCATCCTGTAGTGCTGCTATTTGGCATTACTCTGGAAACAAAATCAAAGATGAGTTTAACCCCTTGGTGGAATGAAGTAAGAATACTTGCATAATTGGATACTAGTCCATCTGTATGCCCTGCACAACTCCCACTTCAGTAGTGATGTCTGGTACCAGGCGGTGTTGCGCAGACTTTCAGAACTTTCAAAGAAAAGCAGAGACCTTCCAGTATGGCTGGCTTCCAAAACTCTTTGCTCTGGAGTTTTCGCTGCTAACCACTGAAGCAGTGCCTGGCTTGAATAGTTCTTCCACACGTACGGAATAAACTCAATAAAACTAGTACTAGCTGTTTCCACTCATTCCTGCAACACTCAAAAGCTATTCATACACCCTAAATCACAATGTTCCTACTTGTCTTGCTTCATTCCTATCACTGCTCCTCTCCAAAAAGGGAAACATTTCTCTGACAGGAACAGCTGAAACCTGTATCAGATGAGGACAACAGAGTAGGAATAGATAAATGCTTAAGCAGCAGAAATAATTTTTTTTAAATGTAAATATTTCTAGTGCTAGATAAAAAATTAAAAAGTGTTTTTTGCAGGGGGCTTCTGAAATTTTGCATACAGCTTTAGAACTTATGTAACTGTTAAGCATATTTATCCTTTCAGTGCTGAATGCTGCCACAAAAAGCAGAGGTAAGAAGTTCATACAAGTTCCCTTCTCAGCAGCTTTTTCCAGTCCACCGGAAACAGAAGCAACGCAGGGACTGGAGGTGCAGATGCAGTCCTCACGCATTCTTTGTCAGCACAGAGAGAATAATATCCCCTTCTTAAGACTTCTAGGGCTATCTATTACTTCTGTAACTCACAATTGCAGTATGAAGATTTCTCAGACTTAACATCGCTTTAGAGAAAGGCAAAGGCTAAGTTTTATTATTATTGGCTTAATTTCTTCTCCTTTTCTTCACACAAACACATACTACTGGGCCCACAGGAAACATTAACAATAGTCTAATTTCTTGTTCCTAATACTGGCTTTAATTAAATATTGCTTTTTCCCTTCTTAGCTAGGTGGCATGGGACACACAAATTATTTGAAAGGACTTGGGAGAAGACTCAAAGGCTGGTGAAGCGGAATGAATCATTTCCTTGCAAAAGAAAGGATTAATTTGATGCCAGCTCATTTTTGAACTAGTCTCTGTGACTTGCTCCTGAAATGTGGCAGCTGAGATTTCAGTCAGGTAAAGCAAGCATAATTGCACCACTGCTTGTGCACTTACAAAAGGCCTCCCTGCAGCGCATGCATACTTCACAGAAATGCTTACGCTGCACTCATGGTGCTCTTTCACATGGGAAAAAAAGAAGGAGTTTCAGATGTTTGTGGTATGGTCAATGTTGCTTGAAACCAAAATGCTGAGACCCTTCAGTTTTTACCTTTATTAAGCTATTACTGTTCCCAAAACATGGCTCTGTGTTGGGTCATTCCAAGATAAGGAAAAGATAGTTAATTCACTGCTGCAAGAAGAAACTTGCAATAAAAGTTCCTTCCTTTATCAAATTTTAGTAAAGTAACTAATGCAAATTTGACTATGAAAAATATAATTGAAAATGTGTTTTTTTTCTCTCTGTTTTAAAACCTAGTTAATGGCAGATCCCTAACTGTATGTTTCTCAGTGTTTGCCCATAAAGAATCAAAGCTAATGCTTATGCATATGAGGATACTTTGTATGTAGGAAAACGTAGTCGGAAAGGAACAATACATAACAGGGGAAAAAAACCTCCCTTCCTGAGAAAATGTGGAAGAAAAAGCCAGCAACCAAAAAACCACAAAACATAAAAATAAAATTACTTTCAGAATAAACAACATGCACTCTGGGTGCCTGGACTTCTGATGATTTATGGCAGCAGTTTAATCCAATGATTATTTTTATACAGTACACTGAGGGAAATGTCTATACATTCCAGGAATATCTTTTTTATTTCTCTTATTTATTTATAATATACTCCCAGTCTTCATGCTAATCCTAACTAAACAGGGATGGACTAAAAAAAGAGCTTTATGTCCACCTTTTTTTAGTTTTCTAGAGCCCAGAAAATTCTCATTGCTTTCACTAGGTTTCAGTTCAGGTGAATTCCTGAGTTTCAAGTTATAAGAGATTCATCTTTCCTGAAATACAGTCCCTTTGACTGAACTTATGAGAAGCACTTATTAATGCTATGAAGTAATCCCTCTGCCATACTGAAGTCCTGCAAGGTATATTCTTGTCTAAAACCTGCTGGCCTCTAGTCTGGTCCCTAACTACAAAATATGTTTTTTCTCTGCAATGGGTAATTTGCGTTTGTGCAACTGAATGGCTGTGGCCTTAAGAAAGCGTTAGTTCCCTCAAAGTTTTTTCCATAAACCAGTATTCCAGGGACCTTTATTTACCAGTTGATGATCAAATCTATTTTTCCAAAACCCTAATTTTTAGCTTTGCATGTTGAATTTTACTGCAGAATGACTATTTATATTCTGTTACTGTTGCTGCTTAGGACGATGTTCTTAATTTCACCATCGCTTTCATCCAAGTCATAGTTTACCTCAACATCCTCAGTGAACAGTAGCTTTCTTTTAGTTTGAATCCTGTAACTGACAGTTTCCTTTAACTTCTGTATATTAAAGATCTTTTCCAACCTAAACAATTCTATGATTCTACAAAAGCATACCAAACATACGCAGAATTTGCAGGACTAGTTTCTATAGGTACATCAGTGACAAAAGGAAGACTAGGGATTGTGGGCCCGCAATGGCCAAGTGGAGATCAGTGACAAGCGGCGTTCCTTGGGGGTTGGTATTGGGACAGCTGCTGTTTAACATCTTAGTCAGGGACATGGACAGTGAGATTGGCAAGCTTGCTGAGGGTGCACTCAATGACACCAAACTGTGTGGTGTGGTCGACATGCTGGAGGGAAGAGTTACCCATCCAGAGGGACCCTGACAGGCTGAAATTAGAAAAAATTAGAAATGATAGAATTTGGAAAAAAATAGAAAAAAAAAATTAGAAAGTTTTCACACTGCCAGATAAATTTTTTTTTAGTACATAAACCTTTACCTGATGTCAAAATCTCACTGGAGGATGGTTTTTTAAGTTGTCTTTTTTTTTTTTTCTTTCTTTCTCCAGGTATTTTATTCTACATAACTTTGCTAATTAATTTCCTATAAGCAATATCTTTCGACAAACTTCAAGTGATATGAGTCATTACTGTTGGCCAAAACACATTTCCCTTTGCTAATACTTGGTTTCAATCAAAATTTCTATTCACATAAATGTCCACAGGCCAATTTATGAATAATTAAATAAAGGGGAGGGGGGAGTAGAATTTTTTTTTTAAATGCAAACGATATTCAGAATCCACAGATAAACCTGGCTAATTGTTAAAGGTCATGAGAATTAATATGACCTGAATTAATTAGAAAAGAGAGCCCAGCAGTGAAATTATCAGAGTAAAATTACATCTGCTCTCTTAAACAGGCATGTTTAAATAAATACACAAAAAATTAACTAATTAAAGCCAGTAGCAGCTGTCAAGTCTGTAACATTTCTTTGTTTATTTATTTATTTATTCTCCCCATCCTGAGAAAAAATAAAGAACAAGCCGTATTTTACTGTGTGCTTCTGAATACAAATGATAACAGGAAAACTAGCTACAGAATATTGCTAGCAAGGATATACAAGGACAGGTACATGACTAGTGATTTTTGTAGAGTTTTTCTTTTTGTTTTATTAAAAAAAAAAACAACTTAGGAAAGTCTGATTTGGACAAAGCAAAAAAATCAAAGATTTCATATAAACTGTAGTAAGTTTTTTACTTGCCTGATTAGTTTCTTCTCCAAGGACATCTTAGCATTGTCTCTTAAATCTAGAGCAAGAAATTCAATGCAACTTGATTAAGCCGGTTTAAGGACCTGTCACAACCAGCTGTGTCTGAAATGTTATAAAGCCAGGGACATCTGCTGCCGTAATGTGCAGGTGTAGCAGAGTCTAACCCATGTAGTACACAGTGGTTTAATGTTGCTTAATAAAACTGCCGTGTTTTAATCCTTTTTTTATTGGAGTTATATGATGAAGGACATTCAGTAATACATATGTCTTTCACTCGACTCTCACAAGTTGGACCATCCTCCTCGGTCAGTGGCAGGGGGGGA
>NW_010266195.1:50233-54039 GCF_000690775.1 Eurypyga helias
GAAGTGAATTTGCATAAACTGTGTATTTCTAGCAATAGACAAAAACATAAATAATGTCTTTAAATAGCTGCATTTGGGTCATAAAACACATCTCTGAACATTTATGTTTTCCAGAACATCTTTTTAGGAAATAGTTAAAATGGATTTTTTTTCCCATTATAATATACATTGTTCTTCAAAAACTAAGAACTCGCACTCTGAGTATCAGTACTCTGTGACTGGCCCTATGTATGCAGTTCCATCAGAGATCATTACAAAAATTAGGGCTGACACTGTTACACTATGTTCTTTTCACAATTAAGTATTTTTTTAAGTATTTTTAATTCCCTCTAAATATATTAAGCAAATTAAAAAAAAAAAAAAAATAACCAATCTTGAGTTGGAGAACATTTTTCCTCTAAGTAACAACAGAATTTCCTGCAATATGATTATCTGAAGGTTTCCAGGTACTCATTTTTCCCTGTGAAATTACAGAAGGTTTATGTTAAGACCTAAGAAAAATCCAAAACAGAGGCAGGAGATACACCGTGAAAGCACAGCTCTATATCTTACAGGCGACACTTTGGAGGAAACGTTTCAGGAAAAAAATAAATTGCTAGGATGAGATGCAGTCCTGTATGAATCCCTGAATATGATCTGGTGTGTCCTTGAAAGGGCACGCCATACCTGAATGCATGTTAAGATGTCACGGTGCTTCAGTGCAGCTCCCTTGGACAAGTGCTAAGGTTGAGCTTTTGCTCAGTGAATGATAAAAAGATGGTGTCTGAAAAAATCTTCCCTCTGCCCATGTCAGATTTCTAATTTTCAGAAACAGGTGGGCCAGCACTGCATAATTTAAGTGGTTATTAGCTCTTGAAGTGATCATTTGTTAATCAAGAAATAAGCAAGCCACCTTTTTATGAAATAGTAGTTATGCTGAATTTCAACTGAGATCCTTTGTAGCAGCTTCTAAATTTGTGACTGATTTTATTTCATACCTGAAAAATATTAAATATTTAGGATATTTAGGCATACGAGTTTTAACATCTCTCAACAGCAGCATAGAAGCCATCATACTTTGCCATACTCAGAGACCTATGACTTCCATGAAACATGTTTTAATTGCATACTGTTTTTGAGACAAGGGGATGCTTTCCTACCTAAATAATAGGATTAAGAACATCACAAATAGGACAGTGAAAGCAGATGAGGATACAAGTAAATAAATGCTCTAAAGAGGTTCTTGGATAAGTCCTTTACCATTACTGACAGAAACAGTTCTTTTATCATCAGTATGCAATACTTTTTATCAATCTCTTTTTACTCACTATAGTTTCCAGATTACAGATGAGACAGGCTGGTCACACCAAAGTGCATACCCAGTGCAAACCCTGCCACATCTTGGCTTAAAGAAAGCGACAAGCTTTGGGAAAACGTATGTTAGATTTAAGAGCTGTCTGTGTTAGTCATTTGTCTGATCTAGAGCTTTTGTAAACTTGATAAACACAGCCTTCAGTTATGGGTGGCACATAGATATTTCTTACCAAAGTAGAGATGGAAAGGACCATGATTTCATAGGTCTCCATTTCCTACACATACTACTTGGAAGATAAAATACCTCAAGCAACTTCTGTGGGCACTGTGAGGAAACTACTTGGGAAGATGAAAGTTAAGAGAGTATCTTTCTGAATCAATGCAAATATCTAGCTGGATACCTTGAAGTCCTCATTTTAGGATGTCATATCCTGCACATATATAAAAAAAAAACCCGATACACTTGTACTAGGAAAGTTCCTAATGATTCAGACTAGCCCTCGATTACTTTTTTCATTTTTTAAGGGTGCACTTAGCTCCACAAAAATAGAAAGATGTAGCACATCCACAGTTCTCTCTGAAAAAACGACACCTGAGAGGCTTTCACTCATTGCACTCTCTCAGCTGAAATGCCAACAGCATCCCAAATCTTGCCCAGTAATCATAGCTACTGGAATCCTTTCTTGTTGTGCTGGCTTAAAGTACCATCTATACTGGTAAAAATAGAACTAAACATAACAATATTCCCATTCATTGGATGACAAACAGTGTATGAGATGGAGAAAAAAAAATATACCTATTTTGAGGGAAATGCTACTGCTATGGGAAAGGTAATCATTACTGTATTGACCTTTGAAATACAGTTCACATCTATTGCTTGCTAACAAAGACGAATTCCTGGCTAAAGTATCTCCATCTGAACTTAAATGCAACTGTAGCACCTTGTAGTATGCGTTTTAGTTTAATATGAACTACAAACCAAGGAGTTTTCTAGCCTAAAATACTTTGTCAATTGTTCAGCTATTGGTTTTGAAACCATGAGCATTAATCTCCTGCTCATTACAGTCCAGTTACTCAACTTACCAATTGATATGGTTGACATTACCCACTGAAATACTTTCTCATTACTACCAGTGAGGGGACTCAGGCAAATGAAGGTACACACATATGTAAGTACTGTCAGCACCAGAACTTCATCTAGCACTTTACCGGAGTAACTTCTTTTCTGACCTTGCACTCTTAAAATATCTTTATTGCACCTGGAAGATCTCATTTGATTAAAATAAATAAATAAATAAAATTACTATCATGTCTCATGGAAAAAAAATACTAATAATTACATTTTTAATCTCAACTTTTAGGGTGTTCCTCCAGACATGTAGTTTTTATGATGTTAGCTCACATCTTTTAATGGTGTGAAGATTTACCTCCAAAAAAGTTGTTTATTATATTTCAACGGCTTCACAGAAGAACAAAGTTAGGGCCATTTGCTTGATGTATTTGCTTCTAGAACTCAAAACTTCAAAGGAGTTAGAGCAAAATGATGGAGAAACTCAAGTGAAATTGAAAATCAGTAGTACAATACATTGATGTACTGACCCTCAGCTTATAAATGTCATATAACATTCAATCATCTCTTACAAATTAGTTATATCTGAAAAAGATGCCAACACTTAAATTTTCAAACCTGTGTCATTCAGCATCTTCTGATGTTGAAAAGAGACTGGGGAAATAAATCTGGATGACTTTTAATAGTCTGTTGGTACTGAAATTGATAATTCAGCACAGTGGATATGTTACTCCTTGTTAAAGTATCTTGCCTCCCTGTAACAGCATTTGCTATGAAGAAGTTTCTTTTCCTCATGATGTTAGAGGACAGGATTTTTTCCTTCCTTTTCAATCTTTTACCATCACCATAAACAGAATTTATGTACAAATTTGCTGGTTTGCCTATCACTTACAATCTCTCTGATATTCACTCAAATTTAGAATTAAACATTTTTTTAAATTTGGCTCTTCCCATACATATGTTTCATATAGACTGTGGTTTTGCACCATTCAAAATGTCTTTTGTCTTAAAGTAAACCAAGTACCGCCCAAGATGTCTTCGGTCTATACAGCACTCCAGTTGTAAGATATCGTTCAATGAACGCCTAATATGAATAAGCCAGAAATAAGGCAGAATTCAAGCATTACCAAGGCCACAAGAAAAACTTTGCTACAGCAAGAAAGATGGGAGCATGTCTCCATCTCCAGTTTTTCATCAGGATAGAAGATGCAGTAAGACAGAAGAGTGCATTTCCAGTTCATGGATGCTGATGAAGCCCAAGCAAAGATTGTCAGAGGAAAGGACGTGAAGAGTCACTTCTCTTTTCACCAGAGGTGTTAGAAAATGGAAAACATAGCTCTGTGTAAAAAGGGCCAAAGGGTGGGAGATCTCTCCACCTAACCAGTGACACAAAAAAAATAGGATAAAAGAAGCAGCAGGAACTGAGATGCAGACTGAATTAATG
>NW_010266195.1:54195-58125 GCF_000690775.1 Eurypyga helias
ACATCTCTTCCCCCTCTCCCTCCCGTCCAAATTTCTTTTTTCCCTCTGCCAATGCTTTTGCTCCTTTCCAGATTACTATTAAATGCTACAAATATTTATAACAAAAATTACAGGATAGTTATTTTTCTTTTTTTTTTTTTTTCTTACCATTCAGTCTTTAGAAACATTAAGCAACCTGATTTAACTTATTTTTGTCTGGATAGAACGGTCCACCTCTAGCAGTCTCCATGCAATTCCAAGAGAGAACAGAATACCTTTAAAAAGTATTAAAGCTTTTAGAAACGTGAAAACAGAAATACACCCTGAAAGCAAGTTTCTTCTACGCAGCCCTACAGGCTGTTTATGACAACCCAGCTGCAAGCTATTATTTTTTCTCTTGAAGCTTTAAAGAAAATGAAATACAGATGAAGGTCACCTTCTATTATATTGTCCCCTCATTGTGAATGGGTTTATTTCTTTTTGCTTTTACTGCTAAGAAACTGCCAGTCTCAGCAGCAGAGATAGTAAAACACTTGTACGTCCCTCTGCAAGGTTTTTAACAGATGTGCAAGAAAGCCATGAGGGTTCTTGATTCATACCTAGGATAGATATAGGAAATGACAACAAAACACAGCCTTCACTTACCCACTAGTATTTCCTTAAGGACACAAACCAATGGGAAGCAACCAAGAGCTGAGAAACAAGGGTGGCTGCAAAGAAGAAAGTTTCACTGCCTGGGAAAAGGAGCCTCCCACCTGCCTTTGCGCCAGTGCCATCTGCATCTTCCCAGCATGCTCTAACTGCAAATCAGCTGCACCTGCACATTCTCCTAGTAATGCTAAAGTCAATTAGCAATACTGCTAATGACTTTCCCTTCCAGAGCAGTAAGTGGTGCAGACTTAACATAGGCACTTAGTTCTTTGGGAGGTGTTTTCCCAGTGCAGTTTCATTTCTTCCTTCATGTGTTCTTGGAGGGCTTTTCTCCATGCATCGTGCATAGGTATGCTGAGAAGGTGTTTATGTTTGTCCTTCAGAGCGGGAGGCTAGATACTATTAAAGAGTTAGACATTTATTTATTTATTTTAATCCTACATTTTGTAGTTCTTAGTGGCATTACAGAAAAATAGCTCTCTTGACGACACATTAAATAATATGAAAATTATAAGCAAACAAACCCTTTCACCATTCTGGATCATTAAATGGTGGTTTTCTTCTCTCAAGTAGAAAAAAAGAATTGGAAAAAAAATCAGAAATTAAAGCTAGAGCTGCAGCAAGGAGAATGCCCATGTGTAAGTAGCGTTAAACAGGAAAAACAGTAGATGCCTTTCTGTCTTCTGTCCACTGTTGATGTTGTAATTCAGGAAAAGGAAAGAGTCTTGAAGTAGTAGCAGCAACCTGAAGCAATGAAGAGCTAAAAAGGTGTTATGTGTGTATTTGTATGCACATGCCTCCAGGGCCCCAAATGTCTTGACAGGGCATCTCTGATGGCAGTTATTACAAGAGTCTAATACTTTAACTACATTTACAAATTATTATACATAGCGTAATAGATATCATGAATATTTAAAATAACAATTGATTGAGTACCCTTTCAACCTTTGACCTGACTAATACATTATCATGAAAATCCCTAGGATGACTGCCAGAGATTTCTCCAATGATGAAAATGGCTCTGAGTTTATAGCTCTACCATTTAGAAATCCAGCTAAAATGTATAGAATGGAAAGTGAGTACACAGTGCAGCATTGGAGGGCTCCTGTTGTGGGTCTGCTAATGACATCAGATGCTGAAGAGTGCAGCAGCACTCTGAGATAAAGAGAACCTAGAAGAGTTAGATTTAACAAAAAGTGATGGCAAATATCTAATAAGTACGCTTTCCATTTCCATAGCAACTTCCATCAAAGGAACAGAAAGCACTTTAAAACATCAATCAATTTACCCTCAACACTACTGTGTGGCAGGCAAAATATACATTAGAAGAAATAAAGTTGCTTCCTGGTGATTGCTGGGATCTATTTTAGGATTCCTTTTTGCTACCTCTGCACTAACTTTCTCATTAACATTCAGACTTTCAGTCTGTCTTTTTCATGTTCTCTCACATGGACTGTGGCATAAGGGGAGTGATGAGAGACATTGGGATATGACATTAATATCCTAGGAAGTAATGAATTCAGCTAATACTGAACACCAGATCAACCTAGCATAGTATAATCAGTCTTACCTATTGTAAGTCAGCACTGCAAAACTCTTAACAGTGCCAGATGTCAAAACATCAGTGGCTTTCCACGATGGTCTCTTACCTTAAGCATTTTGGCAGTGTACCTGTGCAAAAGGCATATTTCATCTATCTATATTAGGCAGGTACAACATGCATGTTGCAATGACCAGCAGGTAGTTATCATGTCCCAGTAAAACGTACTTTGTGTCTGCAGATTATGGGTGTCCTTAAAAAATAACTTTATGGAGTCAGTATGTCTGAAAATAGAAAAAAACCAAGTCTTAAATTAGTATGTTTGATATTCCTGCACCTAGCAAGAGAAAATAAAGTTAACCTGGTTCCTCCCGCTCTTGGATTTCTGGAATTGGGGATCTAAAGCCTGAAAAAGTCAGTTTTATGTTCTGTAGCCCACATAGACAGAAATTGAAATGGTCATCTCTTGAGAAAGAGTTGTGCAGATTTTGTGGTTTTTTTTACTGTACAGATGCTGGTTGGAATGAAAGTGAAGAGGAGAGACAGCATTTCAGCCTCTAGAGAGAGAAGATCTCATTGTAAGGTTGGATGTTGCATCATCTGCACCACTGAGGAAAAGGTTAGAGTTGGACCAATAAATTACCTCCCTTTCACTGTCCAGATAGGATTCTTGGCTATAGAGAAGGTAAAGGATAGTATTAGGTTAAAAAAGTCTAAAGAGTGAAGAGACATTTTTCTTCTTGTGTGTGCAATGGCTCTAAATGTTTCTGAGGAATGCAAAAGCCCTTTTGTCTAGTACTTCATATCCACTTTTCCAGAAGTGGGTCCTCTAGCTATAATCAAGCTGTCAGCTAAGGATAGTATGGGTACCCTTAAGGGTAGCATGAAGATTTTGGCTGAATGGCCTTTCAGAGTTCAAAGGAAAGTAGATGTCTCTCTTGATGAGTATTTTGTCATTTTTACTACTCGCAATGTCCCTGAGACACAACGAAGTTGAAAGTAAGAGTTAGGGTTTGGATTTTTAAATCTGGATACTGAAAAGGTCCTTTTATTGCTGGGGATAAATGGCTCTAAGTGACTGCAAGAAGGCAGGTGCTACTGTGAATATTCACTTTCCCAGAGGAGATATATACCCTTGGATAGAAAGGAAAGGTTAAAGTTACAAACGCTGTCAGGATTGATAATCCAGAGATAGAAAAGGGTAGATTCTCAGAGTTAGGCAGAGGTTCAGTATCAACTGTGGCCAGTATGTGATGAGTTTTTTAATTTCTGGGACGGCTCCCCTGCATTTAATTACACTAAGAATTAAAACAGGTTAATATAAAATATGAAGTACCTTCTTTACTGTATGATAATGGGCCTGAGAGTAGGAAGAGGTAAGGTATCTTTGAAGTCCCATGCCTTATATACATATTACCTGAAGAGATAGAACCCTAGGCTACAATTAAGGTTAGAGTTAGGGCTACTGGTTTTATATTAAAGGCAGAGATCTCAGCTGAATATTCAGTGCTGCATGCCCCATGGAGTAAAGTACTGCACTGCTGCTGTCATTTGTGGGTGATTCTTTATGCTTTCTTTCAGTGCTTTTGTACTTCTGCTAGCCATAACGAAGGCAAGAGCTAGTTAAAGATTCAAAAATCACAGGCTGAAGAACTTGCTTCCTTGAGCTCTGTGTGTTACAGAGGTTTTGTTATGTATTCTACAATACTGCTATAATAAACTGAGATCTTGTTTCAGCAAGAGAATCATAGAATCATAGA
>NW_010266196.1:0-7279 GCF_000690775.1 Eurypyga helias
GGAGGCCACGAAGATGCTCAGAGGAAAAGACTGATGATAGGCTGCGAGAATTGGTCTTGTTCAGCCTGGAGAAGAGGAGGCTTTGGGAAGACCTTATAGCACCTTCCAGTACCTGAAGGGGCTACAAGGAAGCTGGAGGGAACTTTTTACAAGGGCCTGTAGTGACAGGACAAGGGGTAATGGGTTTAAATTGAAAACGGGGAGGTTTAGATTAGATATCAGGAAGAAGTTCTTCCCAGAGAGGGTGGTGAGGCACTGGAACAGGTTGCCCAGAGAAGCTGTGGATGCCCCATCCCTGGAAGTGTTCAAGGCCAGGCTGGATGAGGCGTTGAGCAACCTGGTCTAGTGGAAGGTGTCCCTGCCCATGGCAGGGGTGTTGGAACTGGATGGTCTTTAAGGTCCCTTCCAACCCAAACCATTCCATGATTCTGTGATTCTGTGAAGTGAGATCATTGAGCTATGACAGATAACACAACAGTTTCTTCCTTCTGGAAGAGAGTGGTATATACATCCTGTGGAAATGTTGGGAATAGCTTGTTTATCTGTGAAATTAGGCTTGTTTTCCTAATACGAAACAGGATGATTTGGAGAAATATTATACATTACCACAATTGTATTTTTATGTAAACATTTGAGATGAAGTGTGTTAGTAAACATTACTAATATCTGATTCTGAAATCAAACAAATAATTACACTTTAATTTCTTATCATGTTTCATCAAGAAATGTTTGCTGTTTCATTTGTTACTACTAACACTTCTTTCACTAATGTGAAATTTGAGTTTCATCATTTTACTTGAAAATCTGAAATTTTTTTCTGTAAAGAGAATTTTTTAAAAAGTGAATAATCAGTATTATATTGAGTCCCTCTGTTGCAAAGGGAGAGTAGTTCAGGCTGCTTAGAACATCAGCATCACAAATATATGGGGAAAATGCTATTTTAATATGAATTGGTGAAAAGCACAACTTAACAGAATTCGATGGCAAGGCCCACTATTACTTATTCAACATGGAAAATTATAATAAGGTAAAATAAACTACCACTGGGTTACCATGATTTATACATGAATTAAAAATTATTTACACAGGGTCAGGGGAAATCGAATCTGAATTGTGTTAGAGTAATTTTCATATAAATATATATATGGATTAGGGGAAAAAGGTAAGGAAGTTTTTCCTATTGAGTCATGAGGTTCAGAATGGACCCCCTTGCTTCCTAAATGCCTCAAAGATAATTCTAGGGAGCGTCTGAATCCACTCGTAGTCCCAGACTTGGACAGTGGTTTATGTCTAAGGAATTATGTGTGGGCGTCACAGTGTGGTGATTCTGCGTCTTTTGTAACTTTGGGATAGCAGCAATTTAAAATAGCAGCAATTTAAAGTTCATTAACACTATTAAGATGCATCACACAATTAGATTGTATAATTCCTCAGCAAACATAACTATCTGTGAATCAACACAGCAACTTAATCAAAGACTTAATAAAGTTGTCGACATATAATTGCATGCACACCAGCAGAAATAGGAATAGAGACAGAGATATATACAAAGGCACCTGCTAAAATTTCCTCTGGAATTTGGTGAAAATATTCACATAGGATTCACTCTTCAGCAGGGTAAGAGTTGAGCCGCAGGGAGTTTTTCAGCATAAGTTGCGGGGTCCTCTGATTTCACAAACTTGAGAGTTCATGAGCTCCAAGGGGTGCCCCACTCGGAGGGAGATAAGGGTGCAGCCTGCTGCAGACCAGAAGACCTCAACGGGTCTTTCTTGGAACTGTTGTTCATAGGTTCACGAGATAATTTAGGCATCAGTAGCTTTCCACTTTGGCCACAACTTGGGTTGGTAGTTACTAGAATGTCAGTAATTGATGGTACCAACTTGCCCAAGTCCCAGGGTTGTCAAGTAATGATTAGTTATTCCATTCTTACTCCCACCGCAGCCAGGTGGTCGAATTCCTGGTACGCACCTGGGTCAGGCAGCTGAACTCCTGGTAAGGTCAGTGCTGTTCCATACCTTAGCAATGCAAGAGTGCTTGTTACAGTCAGGGAATGCTCAGCTGCCAAACTCAGTGCACAATGGCCAAGCCTGGATGGGAATGTTTAGGATGTGGAGTGATCCAGGAGCCAGGGGTAAATGCACCACCACACCCTCCCAGCAAAGCAGCTGTGTGCCAGGATTTAAGCTTATTTTTAATAACTGCTTTATTTGCATGGCTGGAGAGTTTCAGTTTGGATTTAAGCGTGAGCATCTTTGGTGAAAGAGGAAATGCATTAAACTCTTCTTTGATTACTAGTTGCTTAGAAACAATACCTTGTATCTATAGCTCATCTTACAGCCACACTACAGTGCGCACCTTTACGTTTTGATCAAACCGTAGCAGGGCTATATAGTCTATCATTTATTTGACCTAAAGGAAGGAGTGTGTTTTCTATCATAGACTTTTGTAATCCTATTGAAAATAGAGAGGGAAGAAGAAGGTGAGGTTATATTTTATAGTGACTCAAAAAATGAAGCATTTTGTTCTCTGCCCTGGAATGTTAATAAAAGCACTGTAGTGACAATAATATATGGCTTTTTCCAGGATGGAAGGAACAGAAACGTATGTTCTGCCTTCTGGCAAGAACAATGGTTAGGCATTTTATCTGTCAGATCTATCTGTGTATGTAATGCCTCTAGAAACACGGTGTACTGAAATATGTGAAAGTTAAATCTATGATTCAAAGTCATGATAAAAATTAAAAACATTCTGAATTATATGTTTAATTTCTAGGAAAAGGAAGAACATCAGAAATGTTATTTATTTCCTTTATTTTATGACTGGGTGACCTGCCTAGTGGATGAGGGGAAGGCTGTGGATGTTGCCTACCCGGACTTTAACGAAGCCTTTGGCACGGTCTCCCACAGCGTTCTCCTAAGGAAGCTGGTGGCTCATGGCTTGGACTGATGTTCTCTTCGCTGGGTTAAAAACTGGCTGGAGGGCAGAGCAAGGGGAGAGATGAGCAAGCGGCTGTGTGGTTCTTAGTTGCTGACTGGGGCTAAAACAGTCTTTTTTGGTCCCTAACCTGGAGTTTGAAGGGTTGAGTTAATGGCAGATCTGATCAGAGTGTGTTAAGACAAAATTGTTATAAGTATTCATTATAATGATTTGGTAGTTGCTGGTCAGAATGTTGACTGCTTTCCTCTTACAGTTATCGGAACTGTGGGATTTAACACCTTACTTACTCCCTGTTATGCTGTTTTCAGCCACCACAAATTCTTGAAGTTGGTAAAAAAAACCCCAACTATTACTGGATTTCTTCCAGTAAATTAAAAGTTTAAATACAAATCTTCCAAATTGTTTGAGATACCTTACTTTATGTTATGGAAGAGTGTCCAGAAATAATACCACATTTTCAAAAATTTTGACAAGTACATCAGTATAATCCAATAATTTAACACACTGTCAATAGTTACAAATTAAAATCCATTTCTATAGTGTTTTATTTTAGAGAAAAAAAACCTAGTGTATTCTATTGACATCATTCAATTTTGACTCAAATTTACATTTATTTATTTTACAAATAAAAAAATACTAAATTATAAGAAATTTTACTCAAAGCTGCTTTTTAACTTTGAAAACTGCTTGTCTTGTGTAATATACATCTGCTCGTAACCTTATTTTCTCACAGTGCCTGCATAATGTAACTCAGTTTTACATCTGTATTAGGATAGACTTATTCTTGTATCACTTCATTTTCTTTTTGGTTGAAATAGGACATGTAACTTAGGAGTGGCCTTTTATTTGATTTTTTCACACTTTGATTACATTCATGTTTTCTATGTTGCATTTCTTCTAGAAACAACAATCAAAACCAATTTTTGACCTCTGTATAGATGGATATATTTATTGGTTTGTTAGTATATTTTCTGGTGATAACTGCTTTGTTATTTGCAGGATACATTTAACATGCCAAGGAGATTAAGCAGTATTGTAAGACAAGAGGAACTAACTCTCTGTGAAGAAATTACCTTATCAGCAATCATTCTTAAAGGATTAGCTCACACGCATAGATTTCAGTGAAAATCTGGTTCATTAATCATCTTTGTCTTAAATATTTTAATTATTTTAATTCCCAATTGAAGTTTTCTAGCAAAAAGGGGAAGTCATACTGACTTCCAACACATGCCCTCACTATTATTTGAGACTGATCTATTCTGTAATTTCTGGCAGTATAAATATAATAGATGATAGAATTATACTTCTGGTTAATGTTGGCAAAGGCCAGCACTGTCTGGAATAAAATTCAGACAAAGAAAATAGCAAAAAAACCCCTGCCGTAGAATATTCAGCTCTTTATAAGAGAAATATAAAATATGTAATGAAAGACTCAGATGAAAGAGTGAATGAACATGGGAGTAGAGATGCTCATTTGTGTGCAACTTTTATTTTAATGTTTAGCCTTTTCTTCATATTAACTATACCTTTTTGTTGTTTACATTGAATATCCGTACAAGAAACAGTGTGTTAGTATACTTTATTTGCATTTCTGTCATTCTAAATGTAATAAGCTTACAGTGAGATGATACAATATGCCTCTAAATGTCATAAAATCATAACCTATCATCAACATCTATGTGGTTTCAGACAAAAATACAGAGTAAATATGTTAACAGTGGTGTTTATGACACAGTCGTATATTGCTGAAATGGCTGAAACTGCTTGGAACAGAGGTACCTAGATTTTACCCAAAGTAGAGGCACATCTCCTCTCACCATGAGACCAAGAGACATTAGTTACTTCTGTAAAAGGGAACAAATTAGCTGAACACCTTCCCACAGGTCAAGAGGCATGCTAGGTTTCACTGACATGCACATTATATAGCTATGGTTTACAATTAGAGGGCTCTAGGAGCTATATTTATTGTTATTATTACCAGTGAATGCCAAAAAAGTCCATGTCACTGCAAGAAAATGTGTTTCTTGCCACAAGGGGACTTCAGTTTTTTCTGTAAGTGGAAAAAGGCCAGCATTAGGTCATACCTGAGACATGTTTACTTTGGGTGGAAATTCCATACTTTTTGTGGGAATAAGAGGGAATTACATCTACCAGAGGTTGTTGTATACAAGTGGACTTTTCTACACATTTCAGGTGTTAGAATAAATCAGTGGAGGACAGAAATTAAATGAGAGGACCATTTGAAAATGCAGGATCAAGGTAACTTCTTAGTCTGTTATCATATTACATTGCTAGCTATGCGATAGATTATTTATTCTCCTATTTAAAAGAGTTATATTTTTCTCAAGGAGTTTATTTTCCTGATCACTTACTTAACTGATCTCAGTCCACCACTAGAGCTTCTCATTAAAGATGACTTTATGGAATAAATGTTAGCTGAATCCTTTGCTCCCAGTCCATTAACTGCTAATGAGTAAGTGAGGGTTCTAATGTCTAAATAACGTCCAACACCTATGCCATCAAAATAATGTATGGAACAGTTTCTACAGACTATAAATGTGGTCCCTCTGGTAATTTGCAAACTTGGCAAAACTAAGTGGCTGAGATACCAAATGCCATTTTGTGATCAGAAGGGACAGCCGTTACAAGACTGCTTAGGTGCATTCATGCTGCAGTTGGAGAAGGAGGTAAGTGACAAAAATACTCCCTAGACAAAGCTTCATATCACTAGAAATTAGGTATTTAAAAGGAAAATGGAATAAGCTAAGCAGGGGTTTTTTGTATTTTTATTTGTGTAACTGTATACAAACACAACTGTTTACAAACCACAGATTAAATCTGTTAGAGAGCAGTAGAAATACGATACGGCAGAAACTTCTGCGACTTCTACTTTGATTCAATATTAATCATTATTAATCAGATTAATTGATAAACTTGGTCGGTCTGTCTAGGATGCTTAAAAAAAGTTGTGGTGAAGTCTGCATACACATAATTCTTCTGTCTCCCCAAGTGCTGAACCCCTTCCCATTCAAAAGTGACTACTTCAAACGAATGCTTTAGCACAAGGGTAACATACTTGGTAAGAGGAGTTGTACTCACTAAAACATTGTGACAGAGGAGCAGTCGTTAGCTTTACTCAGCTGACAAAATCCCATCCAGACTGTTCAGCTGACTGAAACAAGTCTGTCGAGAGCAGTTGTATTTCATATTTGTATGTGGGTTTACTGCTGGGAAGAACTTTCCAATGTGTATCTTTATAAGTCTCTTCTTCCATTTTATACTATGATGCTCTCAAGTGCAGCACAAATTCTTTTTTCCTGGAGAAATTATTTACTGTGCTTTTTTACATGAAAGTAGGCATATCTTGGAGCAGGCTTATCATAGTTCTGCATGTAGTCCTGACAGTGGGAGAGCTTCTGTGTCCTTAGCAACATTAAACATACAGTGCTGGGTTCCTTTTCCATGATTTTAGCATAACAGCAGGATGGAGACATTAATTTTCTGGTGAAAATTTTAGAAGTTTTAAAATATCCCTTCTTCTACAGTTTGTGAATATAAAACCAAATGCCAATGCATTTCTTTGGTTTAAATTAAAAAAAAAAAAAACAGCATAAGAACGATCATTTTCATTTCTTAGCATGATATTCATTCTTTCAATTGTTGTGAAGTTGTCACGTGAGTTGTTAAAGAGATGCTTTTTTTCATTCCCACACTGCTGAGTTTTAACATTTTGTTTGTATGTGTTGCCATACAGTGCTTCTGGATCAGTGCTGTTCCCAGGCAAAGTATGCAGTGGGGAAGAACATCTCTGCTACCATTCACTACTTTCCATTGCACAACACATTCTATTTGTTCTTCCTGCTTGATTAATGATACAGTAATACATAGATATTATGATGCTGTCAGTTGGTACTTTTGTGCAGTATCTGATATCGTACGGCCTAATTATCTCCCGTTATTAGTGGGCGCTTGACATAAACAGAAGCTGGGGCACCGAATCTGCTGTCTTTAAAAATAATCCTACAACAAGAAATCATACTCCAATGCAATTTCAGTTTGTGTGAGTTCAATTTGGCAAATTAAAGGCCACCAAAACTGGTGATTTGGCATGGGAAGAACACAGAAGTAAAGGACACCCAAGCCCTTTGTCTTTTGCAGTGCCGTGCTGTGTCAAGGCAGTGACCAGCATCTTGGAAATGACTAAATGATACATTCTTTTTACATGGTCACAAGTCTTTGAGTGTCACCATTTACCTAGTTAGGAACATGGCAGCTTGGGTTGTAGCACGCTGAAAACAGTATTCTGTCTCTTCCCTGAACTAGCAGAGAACACAGGGAAAGA
>NW_010266196.1:7310-30366 GCF_000690775.1 Eurypyga helias
GTTTCACTGCATTTCTGTATCAAGGGAATCTCCTTTAAATTGGATCTCTGGGCAAACACCAGCTGTGAAAATGTACAGCAACAGCGTAGATTTAGCACAGTTATGTTTAACTTTTTTCAGACTGTACGTTTTTCCCCCACCAAATTTCCCAGAATTATTCCAGATGTGACAGTCTCCCTTGCCCATTCCTCATAGGAGAGTGGTGAGTCTAGCTGATACTGTTGCAATAAAAGCAAGCTTCCATACCTACATCAGTAATCTGAACATGTAGTACCTGTGAATAAAAGGTGTTCCCTTACATTCAGGGGGTTGTGTGAAATACAGGTAGTTTTTCTCCTCGGTTTTTAAAGATTCCCACAAAGCACACCTATCTGATATATATCTGCAGTAGTTGTTGTATGTGCTGGAAGTCTGGAGTTTGAAATGTCAGTTCAGGGCTGAAAGATTATTATTAAAAGTGTTCCTGCATTTAAAGAGAGATGCCCTTTAATAGTACATTTATTCTGTATTCTTTATTAACATTTCTATGATTTTTTTCAAGCTCACAGGGAGAAAATGGGAAAAATTAAAGAATTCCTGTATAAGCACACAGCAGTTAGATAACTGTGCTTCTCTTCGGAATGTATTATTTAATTCCTTGCATACGTAGGACTTGCATGATATATTTGGAAAGGAGTGCAAAATTCTGACCCTAAATTGTACTCTGTCTGCAAAGTAGGTAGCATGCTACACTATGATAGATACACACCTACAGTTGTATATGTAATATCACTGCAGTTGTTGGTCTGGTTACTGCATATGAGATGGGTTCAGAACCTGGCCTGCACCTCCTGCATTGAATCACCATGACAAGGCTGCCCACACCTGCCCATATGGCTGATTAGTCAAAGCAAATCACCTGGTCAGTAGCCTATCTATGAAACTCCTTGTGCTTTATCTGTACGCTTATCTAGTATTAAAATAGAAACAAGCTGCTTTTTTTGTTGTTTGGGGTTTTTTTTGCTTTTTAGAAGGGCTGTAAATACCATTGCTGAGACTCAGAACAGTGTTGACGCTTTTCTTGCAAGCTAAGCTTTTAAGGAAGTACATTTTCAAGTATTTCCAAAGTGAAAACATTCTCCACTTCAGACGTTGGTCAAGTACATTTAACAATAAGCAGAAACACATGTACATCTTCCGCTTCCCGAGCTGTGATTCATCAAGCTGCAGGGTCATGTTAGGCAGAAATCTTTTGCAAGACTGAGAAAATCAACCAGGGATAAAAGAAAAAGTTCTTTAAATTTCTAGGTGTTTCACACGGGATGACAATGTCCCGTCACTCTTTGATAAGGAAAGGATATACAGTTGGTTGAAAGCCAACTGTATCCTGGGCTGTATCCACGGAAGTGTGGCCCGCAGGTCGAGGGAGGGGACTCTGCCCCTCTACTCTGCTCTGGTGAGACCCCACCGGGAGTGCTGCATCCAGCTGTGGAGCCCTCAACAGCAGAAGGATCTAGACTGGTTGGAGCGAGGACAAAGGAGGCCAGAAAGATGCTCAGAGGGCTGGAGCACCTCTGCTATGGGGACAGGCTGAGAGAATTGAGCTTGGTCAGACTGGAGAAGAGAAGGCTCCGGGGAGACCTTATAGCACCTTCCAGTGCCTGAAGGGGCTACAAGGAAGCTGGAGTTTAAATTGAAAGTGGGGAGGTTTAGATTAGGAATCAGGAAGAAGTTCTTCACGGAGAGGGTGGTGAGGCACTGGAACAGGTTGCCCAGAGAAGCTGTGGATGCCCCATCCCTGGCAGTGTTCAAGGCCAGGCTGGACGAGGCTTTGAGCAACCTGGTCTAGTGGAAGGGGTCTCTGCCCATGGCAGGGGCGTTGGAACTAGATGGGCTTTAAGGTCCCTTCCAACCCAAACCATTCCATGATTCTATGATATTTTTAACTGCATTTAAGCTTTCTGGCTTGCTTTATTTTCCCCAATAGTTTGCTTTCTTTGACTCTGGAGCCCACGGCACTAGGTATGTGGGATAAACCGAGGTTAACTCTCATGTTAGCCTAAATGTCACCAGATTTAAACTGTTCTCAAGTGGGTGGGTTCATTAGTGCATGGAAAATTAATTTTCTTTCTTTCTTGCATTACACATGACCAAAAGTATAGTTTGACTGTGATCAGAGGATTCACAGTGAGGAGCGTCGGTCAGGAGAGAGAACAGCCTTGTGGGCAGCTTGCATTGAGACGCAAATGACAGGTCGCTTCCCTCTCTCCTTCCTTCTTTCTGTCAGTAGTTTGGTTATATCCATCCAGAACAAGTCTTGCAGCTGCCACATGTAGGTGCCTGTGCTTCAGCCCTTGGAAGATGTGTATTCAGCCCCTGAGTGGATTAATGCCAGGGGAAGTCTTTGATTAATTCTCTGTCACCTTCCACTCTTTTCCAGAAGGACTCTGACAGAACTAATAGGTTCCATGAAGCATTGTTCAAAAACTTTGTCTGGCAGCAGAAAACGCAGCATGTCTTCAAAATGCGCTTATGGCTCTTCTGTATACGCAAAGATACATAAGATAACTTTTATGGATCATGCATTACATCTGTGGCTGGAAATGAGACTTCAGGACTAGATTTCAGGAACTAATTTCTTCTTATTACTCGTATGGCTTGTGAGGTTTGTTCCTGGGTTTTTGTCAGTGACAATCAGATAAATAGGCTACCGAACCACCTACTCTTTCTTCTTCCTTACTGTTTCTTCTGAGCAGAATCAGCTGTAGTTATTCTCACCAAAACAGGGTAGAATGCTTCAATCTGCAGGAATTTTATTCCTGCAGAATTCCAGCAACTTCTTCAGTGTTGCAAAAGATAGTCACCTAATACAATTCTGCAGCTGAATGAATCACAGCTCAAAGCCAGGTGGCATATGTCTTGTGACTATACACTCTCGTAAATACAGTACAGCAGAAGCCTAAATGGAAACACATCTTTTTGAAACCATCTGTTCTGCCAGATATCTGCAACAATAAAGAAAATAAAGGTTTCAAATGTTGCTATGCTGTTTTAAACCTTAAAGGCATCTCCTATTGGTCTCTCCTTCTATTCTGAGAAGCTCAATTTGTTTCACTTGGAAATAAGTGCCATTTTGTTGCTTTTCTGTTTATGAGCTTTGGAGAATCTGACTATAGCTGACTTACCTATATATGAATATTTATAAAACAAAACCTTTCTCATTCTGGAAAGTGCTGGTTTGCCCTCTGGTGAATGTAGCTTGTCTTTGATTGTACATTTTGTAATACCTTACAGGGTGAAACCATTCCCTTAGCGGCTTATTTGTTTATTTGAGGGAAATTGTCTGTGATTTGTTCAAAGACAGTACTGAAGCAGCTCAGCCACAAAGCTGATAATATTTAACTGTTGCTTATTTATTTCATTGCATCACATTGCTCTTGATGATAGCTTGACTGTAAAAATGCTCAGTTGGAACAATATTCCTAAACTTGTGTATTTAAATTGTACTCCTTAATTTGTGCAGTCCATAAGACTGATAAAAAGAAAATGCTTCTTATTGGAATTGAATCGGTTGTTCTGTCGGAGTTGCAGTCTTTTGTCGTTTGAGCCAGTGAGTGCTGTAAAAACAGTACTGTTACAGTATGATTACTGTCACAAAACCCGTTTAGTTTCATATCCAAAAAAATCTTCTTGTGACTGAAATCTCATTTGATAAGATTACAATACCTTTGTTAACGTTGTGGTCAATATTTTAACTGTTGACAGAATTTCTGTAGTCCCTTGCAGTGGTATTTGAAGACAGGACTTTCTTCTGACGTGAAATAGAGATTAAAACTCTCAGAAATTCAGAGTATAAGCCAGTGTATGAAACAAACGCAGTGGCATAAGCTGTCCCATTCCTGAAGGACTAACAAAGAGCAGAAGTGACACAGGGAGAAACGGCACATAGAGCTGCAGTTTCTGTGCGAGAATGTCAGCCTTAATCCATGGACTCCTCTGGTTTATCTGAAATAGTTAAACCTGTGTGCCACATACCTGGCAAGAAATTCTGCTTAGGCATCATATTGTGGGGGAGAGGGAGCGAAATGACACAGGCATCATATTTAACTACACGACTGGCAGGTTTTATCTGCATTTAAGTACCTGATAGCATAAATTTTGCTCTCTTTTACCAGCATGTCTCATTTTCAGCAGTGAGAGAGCAGGGGAAGATTGCTCTTGACCACCCTGGAAAAGGTGTCAGCTGCCGAACCGCAGAGGACAACTGCCCTCTTACACAGGGCCGGGGGCTTGTGCTGGAAGAGAGATGTGTCTTCTCCCAGCAACGGGAGAAATGAAATGCCACACCGATTATCCGAGCAGTGGACAGTGTAAGGAAAGCTGGCTGCTTTGTGGTGCTGCATCCAGAGTCCCAAGCGCTGAATCAGGCTGAGGGGCTTTTATACAGTTGCCCCGGCACTCGGCTGTCGTGCTGCATGTGACAGACCCCAGCGCACACGGGGTGATCCACTGCGGCCACAGCAAGATGCGCTGCGACACGAGGTCGTGAGCCTTCAGGGTGATGGAGGGAGGCAGGTCCTGAACCAGCCTTTGCTTTCAAAACCCAGAAGTCATTTCTATGGCTTTTGGGAGCAATCCTCCTCAAGGAGGTGGAATTGCAGGGGCTGCAGCTGATGTCTGAAACAGTGGTGGAGATGGGATGCCCAGGTGTGCAAAAAGCTGCACTGCACTTCAGTGGTGTGGTGTTGGTGAAAGAAAAATAATCCTGTTCATCAAGAACATTTAAACCAGGAGATAGATTTTGGTTAGTTATTTCTCAACAAAACTCAGTCAGCCAAAAAGTACAACAGAGCGTGAAATATAACACACTACTGTTTTATCAGGAAATTAAAGCTTTTGGGGAAAATCATACAATCACAGAATGGTTTGGGTTGGAAGGGACCTTAAAGACCATCTAGTTCCAACCCCTCTGCCATGGGCAGGGACACCTTCCACTAGACCAGGTTGCTCAAAGCCTCATCCAGCCTGGCCTTGAACACTTCCAGGGATGGGGCTTCCACGGCTTCTCTGGGCAACCTGTTCCAGTGCTTCACCACCCTCTCCGGGAAGAATTTCTCCATGATATCCAATCTAAACCTCCCCACTTTCATTTTAAACCCATTACCCCTTGTCCTGTCACTACAGGCTCTTGTAAAAAGTCCCCCCCAGCTTCCTCGTAGCCCCTTCAGGTGCTGGAAGACTACAATAAGGTCTCCACTTTTCAGGTGGGACCGGGTCATTCTCATCCAGATGCTTTATAACCAAATGACACATTTTTCTGGTGCCTGAAAATATGTGCGCTGTAATACAGTTAATTGCTATTCACAGTTTTCAGCAGGTGTGCTGACTTCTCACATGACAGTGGGACGTTCTCCTAAGTGCTGTGACATGACAGCAGCTGTGATGGATGGAGCTAAGATATTAAAATCTTTTAAGCAGCAACGCTATTCCAGTTGATAAAGCACCAGTTTAAAAAAAATGGATTTATTTAGGGTTTCTAAGACAGGTAAACAGCCAAAGGCTGATAAGCACAAAGCAAGACACATTACAGGTGATAAAATGGTTAACGGAGTGTCACAGCTTTCTATACTTCCATATATTTCTCTTCATTTCCCTTAATAATATTTAGGATATGCTCTATAAAGCATCCTTTCTTATCAAGTTCCCTTTTAAATGTATGGGCATTTCAGGACCACATAACAATGAATGGTTTTTTTACTTGAGACATGACCTGGCTATATGAAATAAAACCAACTTAGAAATAAATCCTGTGAGAAAAAGTGAACCTGTAAAAATGAAAAATATCCAAAATCTACTTGAGTATTTTTAATATTCTTGATATTAAATTATACATTTTCTGCAGATCACTCTGTAATGCTTAATGAAAAATATCTGTGAGTGATATGGTTGATGAAGTTAAAAAAAGTTATGGATGGAAATAATGGATGTATGAATCCTTAAGAAAATTCAGTTATTTCTGATCATCTCATTAGAAATAGTTTTCCATCATCATCTATCACTTGTCAATATTTGAATGACCTGGGAATATTTGATGGAGGAAATTAAAAATACTATTTTAGTTTAATATTGAAATGATTATTTCTCCAAATTTGAGGACAAATATATCTATTTTTTGTCATTTGTCATTGACTGTTTTTTCAGTTCTTATTCATTTAAGGTGAACAAAAAACAAGTGATACAATGCCAGTTGGCTCTCATTTATCAGAGCAAAAGTATTTGTTTGAATTCTGTTGAAGTCTAAGAATTTAAAATATTCTCAAAGATAAGCAAAGAAATACGTATGCTTGCCAAAAGGCTAAAGTTATTCCATTTTGCGAAACTTCTGAATATATAAATATTTTGTCATCTAAAATGAATGGTAACACAAATTCAAACTATTCACAAAAATAAAAATACTTGCATCTGGAAAGCATTTTTGGGGTTTTGATTATTTAAAGAAAAAAAACCACCCTTGTGACAATAAATAATATTAAATGTTATATATAGTAGGAGAAAGAAGTTAAATAGCAGATTTGAGACAGCCATGGGGGAAAAACTGCAGATAAATACATCAGCCAGCAGTATCTGAAAAAATCATCACCAAGTGCCCCTATCTTTTCCATATGCACATTTACTGTCATTTAATTTAGAGACTAGTCCTACTGCAATAGCTCTGCTTTCTAGTCATTTCTAGTGACGGCGGAGCTAGATGCAGTAGAAGATGATGGTAATGGGAGGAAGTTAAAAAAAGGTTCCATTCAAAGAGTTGCTCTCCGTCTCACTCCATCTCTGTGCCTTACCTTGGAGCATCAAGGAGTGAAGCAGGTAGCAGGGTGGTTGCTGTTTCTACAGAACAACAAAAAAATCTGTATGACATTTGGGCAGAGGTTATTTGCCTCCTTTACTTGGTTCAAAGTTAAGTTACTAAGATAATCATTCCTTTTCTTCCGCTCCAGCTCTTGCAAAGGTGCTGTCATC
Source organism: Eurypyga helias (assembly GCF_000690775.1). Taxonomy (NCBI): domain Eukaryota; kingdom Metazoa; phylum Chordata; class Aves; order Eurypygiformes; family Eurypygidae; genus Eurypyga; species Eurypyga helias. The sequence goes on from NW_010266196.1 coordinate 14,307, forward strand.
CAAGCACAATGGCCGCTATATCACTTCTTTTTCTTTCACATTGGTCAACTTCAAAAAAATAAAAATGAAAGCATGTGCTGTAGGCATTTCTTTTTTTCCTTCCCTTTCCCCTCCCCTTCCCTTCTCCTTCCTTTCCCCTTCCCTTCCCCTTCCTTTTTTTTCCTTTCCTCTTCCTTTCTCCTCCCCTTCCCCTCCTTTTCCCCTTTCCTTTCCCTTTTCCTTTCCTTGAAAGGAAATTCAAGATACTCTGACACGTCTGCTGTTTTTTCAAGGCAATTAATTTTTTTAGTTAAGAAGAACACCTAGTTGGTAAAATCTGTAACGCTTCATTTTTCAGTGTGCTTGTTGCCTCTACTGCTTCATTATTTTTGTAACAGTTTAGTACTGATAGGATGGGTTTGTAAGGCATCATGGCGGTCCAGTTGCCCGAATCATTGCTACTTAGCCTTTCTACCAAAGACTTGAAAAATTGGATCTCCTCTTGCTCATTGCTTCTACAGAAATCCCTGGATATCTTCTAAAAAACATGTTTATGGGAGGAAAGCACATGGTCCCAAAGCCTACAGCAGCAGGTCTGAATGTCTTTTAAAATTCAGATAGCTCCCCCGCTGTCTTTCAAATTCAGTTCCTTACTATCCTCCGAAGTAAACGGACAGACAGATTCCACATCCCAGAAAAGTTCCCTTTTTTAGCATATGATTGTTCTTGTGAAGCTCTTTCAAAAGGCAGAAATGTTTGTTTAATTTTGGCTTGTGTTTCAAAATGAATTTATGAAGCCAGGGATTGTTGTAGCGAGTACTGACTGGCTGACATAGGAGCTAGTACATCAGTTTCTGGGCTATTTTAGAAGCTTCTGTACCCATTTCCTGTATTTCATTAAATATCCATTGTAAAGAAACAAAAGTGGAAGTAACTAACTGTTACCTGGATCCCATTCTCCCACTTATGAAGAAAAATATAAAATTTTTAAAGAATGCGAAGATCTCATCTTGTGAGAGACAAAGCTCTCCAAGAAAGATATAATACTCTGCCTTGGTAACGCTCATGTCTGCAGCTGCAAGGCTATATAAAGAAAATTATTTTAACTGGAAGTTCTAGCTATGGAATGCAAATATGGTGATTTTATGATGCAGCATCAGTGTCCTGAGTAATCACGACAGTGCAGTCATCACCACTGTGAGCTGTAACATAAAAGATTTTAGTTCTTGTTCTTCCTGTGCTATAAATCCTTTATGTTTTGTTGTTAATAGCATACCTGTTCCATGGGAGTTATCTCACCCCTCAGCTTGAGAACTCAGCTGAGAACTCCTCAGCACTGCTTTATTCTGTTTAACAAGTGATAAGTCTTCATCCTTACTGATTTTTAATTATTATTTTTCCAGGGAGAAGGGGACAATAAGGAGATAAATCAGGAATAACCGGGGAAAAAAGCTGTTTGCTTTTTTATTTATTTTATGAAACTGCTTTGTTAGGTGTTTTTGTTTGGGGTTTTTTTTTCCCCTTAAAATTGTTCTCAGTATGCTCTTAAAGTAGAGGATATATCTGTTTAATTTTAGTTTGGCTTTACTCTTGCAACCTGAAGCCAGTACCTTATACAGCACAGTTTTGCAAGTTACCATTTTTGTCTTAATGTAAATGTAAGTCATCGAGTTTCATCAGGTAGAGTACCTTCAGAATCGTTTCTGCTGAGGTTATAGTTTTAACCTCCTTTTAAATCACAGCTGATTTTCAGCTCTCTAAATTCCCATTTTTGTCCTGCTGGAAAGCTACTTGCATTCTATTATTTATTTCCGTCCTTTTAGAGCTGTACTAATAAAGCTAAAAAATGTATGTGTGAGTTAATTGTTTTCGCAGTGTTCATGAAGAAGTAGCACCACAGCTCACGAATACCATCTCATACTGTGTGCATCTACACTGTGTGCTGTGCTGGTATAATAGGTGGAAATAACACAAAAAGTGGCAAGCCCGGGTGGCGGAAGGCATAGCTGGTTTCAGTCTCTTTTGTGTCCCAGTGCATTCCGAGCAGCAGTACACAAAAGGCTGCGCTGAATTTCACCTGCCGCTGCGTGGCTGCCAGTAGTTGAAAATGGCTGGAGCACTGGGTGGTCTGGCCATACGCAAGAAATCCCTCAGATTTCGTTCAGAAATGATGAAGTGGGCCCTTTACCTTGTTTTTCTTTCCCTTCTGATGGCTCCATCTCGCTCTTTTAGCTAAACTGCTACCCAACACCGGTGTCTTCAACATTCAAACACCCTGTGAGATTCGTCTTTGTTCGCCTCCTCATCTGTTATCTGTGTGCTACGACTGCAGGCACTTAACAGTGAATTTCACTCCTGCATTACAGCTCTTTCCAGTCAAAGCCAACAGCAAAATTGCCATCAGGAAAACGCCTTGCTTTAATGTAAGACACGTTTCTCTACACCTCTGTATGAAATTTAATTACTTTGTACATGCCATGTTCTGAATATCATGGCTGGTTATCGCCTGGTGCTGTGGGCACTTCTTCTCATCTCCTGGCTTGCTTCGTAGCACTTAACTAATAAACAGTGAGAGAGGGCGGCAGGAATGTCACGTAAGAGAGGGGAGTTCTCTGCCCCTTCCCGCTTTCAGCAGGTTGGTCAGTCGATTTGCCAGAAGGCACTGGGGTTTGTCGGGATGCTCCTCCCAGCAGCTGGGATTAAGGAAAGCCATTTAAGGGACTGCTGTGCTTCTTTCGCAGCTTCTGTGATGTGAGTGGCCCCAAAAGGAATAATAGCAAAAAAAACCCCAGCCTCAGTGAGTTGAGCAACAGAAAGGGCAAAACACGGGACAGGATATTTACAGTTTTAATAACAAATTTCCAGAGACAAGACATGTGGGTGGTAATTCCAGTGCCTTATTATTGCTGGTTTTGATACCCCATTTATTTATTTGCTTATTTGTGTGGGGGAGAGAAATAAGCGCTTTGGCTTAAGCCGTTTCTCCTGTTATCCAAGAGAATAAAGAGGACTCCTGCTGTCTGCAGACCCAAGCAGATCAAGCAGTTTGACACACCTTTTCAAGATTTACCTCTGCTCATTTCCTCCAGCTTTACACAAGCCTGATGAAAATGACACAGCTTGTTCACACTGAATCACAGTGAATTCCCTTTCAGGGAAAAAAAAAGCAGAAGAACATCACTTGCATCCCTCAGTGAATTATAGCCATTGTTTTTTATTTCCTAGTGGGTAATTGAAGGCTTTTACAGCTGGAAGAAATTATTTATAGAGTCATGAAAAATGGATTAACTTTCCTGAGTGGTTCATTGATGTTTTAGGCATCTACTTTATTCCAATTAAACTTATATAATCTAAAATCAATGAACTTCTTTATTTTAGAGAATAAACTATAGAGGAAACTAATTTGTTTAGCCTCTGTGAACTGCCTTATTTCCACATATTTTATATATGTAATCTCTGCAAGGAACAAAAGAACTCAAAGTGCTGTTAGGCTCAATACAGACAGAAACCTTTCCTTTGTTCCCAGCAAGTTCAGTAGCTGTACAGAAGTCAAGCTTTGGGAAGGAACGTAGGAAATTTCCTGATGGGTTAGACCTACATCCGTCTAATAAACTGTTTCGCTACTTACAGTGGGTACAACCAAATGCCTCAGAAGTCATGGAAACATGCAGGAAATCTTATGTATCTCTCCCCAAAAATAGTTTTATACAGCTCTCTAATACAGAATTTCTTAAAGTCAAAATGTACCTTAATTATCTATCATAAAATCCATTTAAATATTTTTTGTGTACAGTGTGTATATTTCTCATCTGAAAACTGGAGGGTTTGATTTCCAATTCAGATCAATGCACATCAGTTTATCTCGAGAGAATACTTGTCTAACTAAATGCGACTAAGTGGAGTGTTTAGTGGTCATAACTAACGTTAAAAAACACAATACAATCTTTATTCTTGGAAAAAATAATTCTCAGTCTGGACACTGAACAAAGCATCTTCAGTTAAATACCACTGACTGGAAATGGTCACTGTTACCACATCAGCAATTACCATCAGCTCTGTTGAGCTAGCTCAGGGTGGGATCCACTAAGATACCTGTTGCAAGCATCATCAAGTTACATTAGTTTTACCACATGGATCTCAAATTCTCCTATTAACGATGAATTTTTATACTATGTAACTTGTCCTTGTGTTTGACCCCTGAGTTATTTCAAATAGGCAAGGGATTTTATTTCTGTGTTGGTGAATCATGCCCGAGTTATCCTGAATAAACTGCTAAATGTGAGAAATCTGAACTAAATCCTGTGAAAATAAAGGAAACATTAAGTTGTAGTTCTTCAGAAAATAATCAAGAGGTCTGCTTCAGGCAGATGGATGAATGATTGAGAAAGATCCAAAACTTAAGAAAAAGTTCAGAAATATAAGAAGTACTACTTTCTTCTAGTCAATGTTTTCAATCTCATCTTAAGTTTCCTCTCTAAAATAGAAAATAAACTCAAAATCCTGAATTACAAGAGCATACTGGTAGTGTGCAAAATTCTTTACTAGAAGAACATTCACTACTTTCTCTGGTAGAGCTTTACAGCTTCATCTTACAAACAGTTATTAAACGCATAATGATACTATCATTTAAACTGAAAGGTTCTTTTGTGTGTGTAAGATTATTTGGCTTACTATTCCTTTTCAAAATTCTCTGCTGGTTTTCTACTTCCAGAATTGTATAAGATGAGTTTTTGCTGCAAAGATGGTAGCAAGAAGAGGGGAAGATTTTAACACACTTTTCCTATAATTCCACCATGAGAGGAAATACATGTCTGTGAAACTTTTCTATCTCTACAGTTAGCTATCATCATGCTTTTATTGGGTAAGCAACAGTGATGCATGTAGTCTGAGAAACATCTTTCATTTACGAGCATGTTCAGTGACTGCATGTCATTCTGCAGATTGTTATTTTAGGTGGAAGGTATTAAAGCATTCTTAAATTTCTAGTTAAAGTTTTTTAGCAATTAAGTCTATTTTTTTTTGTTGTTCTAAGCAGGTATAGTGAAAGGTGAAGTCCTGTTTTAAAGAAAGTCCAAGCAACCTAACATTGTAGATAAAATATCTGCAGACTCAAGATGTATTAATTGTTTAAGACAAGACTATCATTTCAGATTGTTTAAAAAAATAAAAAAATTGTCCTTTCTTCTTTAGAACTGCTGGAGAGGCGTGTCTTCCTGTCTTCAAGTGTTTGAGGAAGCCTCTTTATCATTGCCAGACAGCTAATTATCTGAATCAGAGAATCATAGAATGGTTAGGGGTGGAAGGGACCTTAAAGACCATCTAGTTCCAACCCCCCTGCCATGGGCAGGGACCCCTTCCACTAGACCAGGTTGCTCAAAGCCTCGTCCAGCCTGGCCTTGAACCCTTCCAGGGATGGGACATCCACAGCTTCTCTGGGCAACCTGTTCCAGTGCCTCACCACCCTCTCCATGAAGAACTTCTTCCTGATTCCTAATCTAAACCTCTTCCCTGTAGCCCCTTCAGGTACTGGGAGGTGCTATAAGGTCTCCCTGGAGCCTTCTCTTCTCCAGGCTGAACAAGCCCAACTCTCTCATGCTGCCCCCATAGGCGAGGTGCTCCAGCCCTCTGAGCATCTTCGTGGCCTCCTCTGGACTCGCTCCAAGTGGTCAATATCCTTCTGATGTTGAGGGCTCCACAGCTGGACGTAGTACTCCAGGTGGGGTCTCACCAGAGCAGAGTACAGGGGCAGAATCCCCTCCCTCGACCTGCTGGCCACACCTCTCTGGATACAGCCCAGGATACGGTTGGCTTTCTGGGCTGCCAGCGCACACTGCCGGCTCATGTACAGTTTTTCATCCACCAGTACCCCCAAGTCCTTCTCCTCAGGGCTGCTCTCTATCCACTCTGCACCCAGCCTGTATCTGCTAATGCAATATTTTCACTTTTATTTAGCATCTGCTAGTACTGTCTGGTTGTCACTTTAAATAACGTTAAGGACCTCTGAAGAATATTTACAAGGACTATTTCATAGAAAGCTATTTCATAGAAAGCTTAAATGTGAATAACGAATGGTTTAATAAAGGCTTTCAACACATGGTTAAAAAATAGAACACATTTTGAAAGGTAGAAGTTCTAAAAACTGTGTTTCAGCTCTGCATGTATTAGTGTGAGATCTATTATCTTTTCTGAAGTTTTTTCATGGAAAATCTTTAGTCGGTTTAACTAACTCATTTTATTAAACTGGAATTTTTATCTCCCACAAACCACCTTCTTCCTTCGCAGTAAAATACATGTAAGCAAGACTAATTCCCCATATTTCACCGTAAATACAATGTTCCTTGACAGAAATACATTTTATCAAAGTCCAAGAATTTTTCCTGTCTTTGGAGGAAATCGCCTACAGTATGAACAACATTTTGTCCATAAATATTTATGGGGGAGTGCCGTAATAGGACAACTCTGGCTTCTGTAACAGAGGTAGCAGTCTATGATCCAAACAGGTTTTGATCTGGTTTTGTGCAGGGAGGAGCTGTAGCAGAGCTTCAGCAGGGCTGAGACTGCAGTGCAGCAGTTTGCTGAGGTCCCCTAAGGCACAGCGGATGCTAAAATGCACGGTCCCCGTACCCCTCCTGGCCATTTTCAACAGCCAGGTGTTCCTGCGTTTTCTTTGGACAGCCCAGCGGTGGGACGTATGTGACCCCACAGTGAAAGACAGAGAGGCAGGAAACATGTTCGGGATTTTGGGTTGCGTTGGTTGGTTGGTTGGTTTTGATAGGGGTTAGTTTTGTTGCCCTTTATCTCTCCCTGGCTCTACAGGTGTGCAGAGAAGTGCCAAAGGAAGGGTCCAGCTCCCTCACCCTGAATGTCTTAGACTTTGTGTTTTACGTGTGTTTACTTACCACATTATACTCACATGATAAAATTGTTTTTTAAAATTAATATTTCTAGAAGAGGTATCCATTTGAGGTGGTATAAATCCTTTCTCCCCATCTTTTCCTGGGGCAAGCAATGTAAACTGTACTGCCCGCCAATTTTTTTTCTTTTTAGTTTTTTACCAATTAAAGCTGTATTTTACTTACCAGAAACATGGTGAAAAACATATTCCCTCCATCCTGTCAGACCGTATTTGCTGTCTGGATTTAGACTTCATGTGCTGAGTTTCATTTTATAGCCATTTTTTTATAGGCTAGTTATAAATCTTTGTGAATGGAGTGTTTATAATGAAAATACAACAGGGCCAGAAAATATTGGCCACGCTAAAGATCAGAAGAATTACAACATCAACAAGATTGAGCAGTACCGATCAATCAGCCTCTAGTAGCATCCTGTTTTCAGAGGCAGTATACTTTCTCCATGTTATACACTCTGTCAGTGGAAGTAGTGTTTTCCTTCATTTTGCTTTAGATAATCTAGTATGAAATTAGAAATTCACTATTTCACTTCATCTCTGCAGTATCAATAGAATTGCACGAAGGCTGTGTAGTGTTTGGTGGAATAGTGAATCCAAGGGGAAATGTCAACATGACTTGAAAATGAAATAAATATTTAATAGTGTGACATTCCATATCATCAAAATGATATGCAGTGTATAAATTTGCATTTTTGCCTTGCATTTTTTAGTAAGATGCTTCATGCTAAATCAGTAACAGATTTAAGGATTGATTTGTTCATAACAAGGTATCCGATAAGATCCGTGTTTTGACTGGGCATCTAGTTTGGCTGTAATAAAAACAAAGCAAAAGCCTTCTGAGGAAGGGAAAAGTGCACAGCGAGCTGACAGATTGGTAAACCAAGATGATGACACCGCAGACATCACTACCTATTTTAAATTACTCCGGTAAATGTAATTTTCAAGGATGTAAAAGAAAATTAGACTCAAAATCTATTTATGCACAGAGATCAACAATCAGTTGACTCTCATAATGACTTGCTGCTCTGCACAGAAATGAAAAGCAAAAGAAGACAGCAAAGTGTGCAGGTTTATCTTTGTAAATACAGCAGAAAATCACTATGTGAGACAAACTAATTGAATCCATACAGTTCCATCTCACTTTCACATTTGTTTCTTTTTTTCACTAGCTTTATTTTCTTCCTACTTCTCAGTTATTCCAGGAGCAGTGTAATTTTTCCAGATTTTTCCTTTTGTTGGTTTGTTATGTCCCCATGACACAAAGTACTGTACAGACTAACGTAATTGTCCTACTGCAGTTTTCCTTAGCTGTTTTGTCTTTCCCCACTTTAGCCTTTCCCGTACGCACTTAGGATCACAGCATACTTTTCTTCTTATTTCTTGCATTTTGCCATCATCCTACCACATGTCAGCATTCTTATCCATTCAAATATTTCTTGAAGTGAAAGAAATTATTATTGAAAGGAATTTCTCCTCTACCATTTTCTTTCCTTCGTATTACCAACATGAAGTGCCTCGGTTTCATGAGTTTCTGTTTAAAAAGCTCATATTGAGTTTTGAGCTTGAACAGGAAAACGAAACTACCTGCATTTTATATAAAAAATATTTAGTCTTTTTTTTAAATTTGTGGTAAATGAAATATTTTTACTTTACTTTGGACAGGGGTACAGTTCAGGAACAGAGTTGTTATTCTCATAATAAAGCTCAATTTTTACAACTTAGGTAGAAATGTTTTATATTAGTTCGTGGTTGACTGACTCTGTGATTGAAAGTGTAAATTAGGCCGGGGTGCTAGCCACTTCGTATGAAGTACTCAGCTTCCTCAGGTCGCTGTGTTTGGGCACTCACTCAGGATTGTATTTAGTCTTAAGTAATTTGTTGACACATCTCAGTATTAAACTGCACACATTTCCTCTCTAAGGCTTTTCTTTGAGGTCGTGATGCCTGTATCTTTCGTTACAAAACAAATCTTCGAAGACAGTCGCTTCTCTAACACACACAAATTGCATCACCTGGGTAATGATTCAGAGAAAACTACAACTCTCTTAATACAGTGTGCCAGTCTGGAAGAACAGCTGAATGTTTTCTTTAATTGACTGAAAACAAAATTGTTTGTTTTCTCTCACAAAGCAAAATGGCTGAAAACAAAGCATTGCATCATATCAGAGAATGGTTTGGATTGGAAGATGGTCCTCTCATCCCAATTGCTTGCTCACTGCGGAGATGGCATTCATCAGGATTCCCTGATAAATACTTTAAAATCAATAAACAAAAGATTTTAAGTATCACTGCAGAAAACTGCACTTCTGTAGAAAATTTCACGTCTGCAGAAGCTGTGAAACCAAACTTGGAAGCCCTTCTTTCTGGGAGTTTTCATCTGGAAAATTTTGTTTGTTTTGAAGCGAAGTTGGACCTTAGCCTAATTTTGTGTTAAGTGAGAACATGATTATGCCTCCTTCAACTCTGTTGGCATAGTTAAGGAGCTGGACTCCGAACAGAGGGAGAGAGGAGGCTGGTTTCATATTGCAACATTGGCAGAAGTGTAAAAAGCTGTAAAGATGAAATCCATCAATCTCTGTAAGAAGGACCACTGCAGTCTGCATAGGGAAAGCAACACAGGAAAGCTAAAGACAAGTTTACTGTCTTTATTTGCATGTTGGATCAAAGATGCAGCATTAAAAAAATACTATTCTGGTCAGATACTACCTTTTATTTCATCTCCGTGTAGCTCAGGCATGCAGGCATACAATTATGTATTACAAATGGAAGAGCACAAGTCAGAGAGATGTAGGATGTAAAATAGGTTACTTTTCACAAACGTGTGATATTTTGGCTGCAGGAATGGACTATCACTATTGCAAAGGCCTAAGGACATTCATTTCCAGTATTTCAAAATACTGACTTGTAAATACATGTACGCTTCATAAAACATTCTTGTGCCAAAATTGGAATGTTGAAATTTTTTTCCTTAAGACACAAAAATTTGACATACTGTAAATTTACTGGTTTTAAACTGGCAGTCCTGCAGTATTTTCTGCATGAACATGTAAAAGCTTTTCTTTTCCAGAGGAGGACTGGATGACAACGCCAAAAATTTCTAAGATAAATAAGTCTTCCAGCTCTGGGAAGCGATAGGGTTCTGTAACGAGTTTACTCTACTCAGATACTTACTAATGTTGATGTTGGCCAAAAAGAATATTATTGATTTCATTTCAAATGCTAAAGAAAATTAAAATGCTATTTAATTAAGAATAAGAAGGAAATATTTTTAAACGTTGCAAGGGTTTTTTTTTTACTTTCGATCTCTTAATATATTTCCTTTGTATTTTATGATCAATTTAAATTATATTTGTTCAAGACTATTTCTGATAAATAAACTAAACCTTTTTCTTAAAAATCTGTCTCAAAAATTATGTTCCCTGATACTCATTTTCTCTTCAGAAAGATAAATATTTGATAAAATGAAATTCAGAATTATTTTAGAAAATATAAAGGTTGGAGCCCAGCTGTGCTCCCTGGAGTTTTAATTCCAACTGTAGTTAAATTCAAGGGAAAATCTGTATTTCTTTATCTGGATCTGAAACAGACCCACAGTTTCACTTTCAGTAAGTATGTGGAAATCAATATGCTGTAGTTTATGCTATTTTTCCATTTCCATCTGCTCCCTTCCATTGCATCTTTTTGTGAGTGGCAGCGTAATAATTGCTGTACCAATTAATGCCCTTCCAATCCAACTGCATCGTTACTGCAAAATAAATGTTTTGCTTTGTAGCAGTTTGTCCTGCTATGAAACTTTGCTTTAGTTATTCCAATCATCTAACAGCAGAAAGGGAAAAGCTGCTTTGTCATCAACAGCTCAATAGAAGACACTGTATATTCAGTACGGAGAGTTGGCAGAATTTTAACCAGTATCAATGTATAAATAGGATAACAGCAATCATTTATTTTCTGCCTTAAATGAAAGTATCCTTTTTGATGCAATAATAGCCACTTAACTGATTTGAGATTGTAGTAGGGGTTTTTTTGAGGAACATTTTCTTTATCCAGAATAAAATGTGGAGTCTCTTTCTTTTCAACAAAAGCTCTTAGAGGATAAAAGCTTCCATCTGAAATAAGCAGTCATAATAATTTAGTTTCTTGCAGTAAGTGTTTCATTTTCCCTAGTGAGCTTTCAGTGCATAGCTGCGGTGCCTTTCCCGTTTTGTCCTGTTTCTTAACAAAAATGCCGCAAAGAAAGACTATTAGAGTTCAAAGCATCTCGAGCCACGCTTCCCATGAAAACCGTATCCTCAGTACAACCTGCGGGCCTCCTCCGATATAAATAGGAGCCTTCACTGCTGTTGGGAAAGTCCTTGGAGGACATCCATCTAGATTAAAGGCTGGTACTAGCTGGGTGAACTTTTCTGGCTGAAGGGCCGCATTTATTGTCCAGTGAGAATTGTGTGAGGAAGCAACATACAACTAACTCCGTCTTACAAACATTCCATTCCTGAAACATCTGTTACCTAATTGGGGTTTTTTCCACTTCCTTGCACTCTCCTTTGTGGAGAAAACCTCATCCTCTCTGTTTCGCTGGTTTCCAAACTCCTCTGTTTATTGTGAACAGCAGAGTTTACCAGTGAATATTTCTGAAAGGGAGACATTGCTTTACAATGCAACAAGTGATTAACTTTATTTGGTCTTAGCTTGCACTGATTGACTGATAGAAATTTCTTTTGAGAGACTCTGTTTTCCGGTAGCATTTATGGAGACATCTGTGGGAATCGCAGAGCTCTTGTCCTCGTGAAGGGACAGAGCACTCCCCAGTACAACGATACAAAACATAACACTAGTAAAGATATCCAATTGGCTTTAATCTAATTACTTCATTTTTGTGCTCATCATCTTGGGAATGGAAATGCCAAATTTTATTTTCAAGCATCTATCTTATTATCACCTAGAAAAGTAAAACTGCATCAGAAGAGCATCATTTTGTTTGTGAAGTCATCTGTTCAGAGGCTAAGGAATCCCAGAAGAAAGCTTGCTGTGCAGCTGCAAGAGTCTGCTGCTCCATTTTACCTGATGACTGCCTAATATGAGGTGCTTAAAAGGCCTACAGCAGAGGCTGGAACACGGCAGTCTCTGGTTCTATTAATTTTTAATCATTGTATTGAAAAAATACACATTTATATGAGATCTTGTACGAGAAAAATTTAGTCACGGGGTTTCAGAGTTGATCTGCGTCAGGGAGGCGCACAGTCTGGCAGCGATAGCATTCGCCTGCGTTTTGTTGCATAGCTCTCGCGGGTCATCATTCCCCAAACCAACCCTCTGGCACCAAAGCCAGCCTGGGAAAAGCCCTGCCGTCTCTTACCCTTGGCTGCCTGTTCCTGCTCCTTGGCTGTGCCAGGACAAGGATTTGTAGGGCTCTTGCACACCAGATGACCGAAGTGCTTCAGTCTAGAATGCAGCCTGTCTGTGGCAGTGCCGTGCTGAGGGACAGTGAACGGCAGGGTGGGTGGAAAGGGAACATTTGCAGCTGGTTTTTCCATTACACAAAGTGTAACGTCGAACCTTACCCATAGGCAGAGGGGAATTTTAACACAGGACTTGTACATCATAGATGAGTGCTCCAACCAAAGAATATCAGATGAGAGAGTCCCTTGAATTTTTGTGTTGGAAAAGAAAGGTGTGACCTTTTTTTTTCTTTTAGAAAAGAAACAGGTTTGGCACCTGCCTTCTGGTTAAGAATTTGAATTCTGAATGTGAAACAGAAACATCTCCCAAGCAGCAGCAGTAAGGGAGCTTTTATAGCTTATCCCTGGATCTCTCCTTTTTTTTTTCTTTTCATTTAGCTGAGTACTGCAAGTTTTCTCTTAAATGTTGTGATCGATCTACTTACACGTACATCAATCACTGCTGTTACTAGGAAACCATTGCGGTTTTCCTCTAAAGAATTGTTATAAATAAGCACCATAAGATCCTTGTGTATACTGCCTCTGCTTCCAACATAATTAAGATCAGGAAAAATCTAATTTTGGTGTAATTTGGCAGGTTACATTAAATTATCTTGATGAAACATTCATACCTAATTGCTTTGGACTACAGCGTCATTGCCTTCTGTGATCCTGAGAGTAAATTTAAATAAAGGATGAAGTAGGCTTAATAACACCTTTCCAAGGTCCTGTCCTAGAACGGGGCGGGGGAAGAAAAAAGAAGCGCCAACAAAACATTTCATATGTAAACCACAGGAAAAAAATCCCCCAGTTCTACTGGTGTCTTCAGGTCACAGTGTGTGTTAATCAGATTCCTTTCGTGCTGACGGCAGAATAACTCTAGAGGAGAGTTTGTTTTGTAGTCTTGAAAACAGCTGGGTTACCAAAGAGCTGCAAAATCCACAAACAGCGTTCTTCTTCCCTCTTGACCCAAATATGACACAGAAAATACACTGTTGAAGCAGGATGCTTAGAAAGCTGTGGAACGTAAATTCTTTACTGCAAAAACTTTTCCTGTCTCTTTCATTTCAAAATCCTTACTGCTGACACAAAGCATAACTCTGGGGAGATGCTGCAGTGCTCTCCGTAAGGCTCCGTAGGGCTGATCAGCTGTATGAGTACTAAAATAAAATTTAGTAGAAATGCAAATAAAGAATTGATTACCATTTAGAATCTCCAGTATGGGATATACTATATTAAATTTTTTAAAAGCTGAACAAAAACATAAATTTTAAAAATTTGCTACTTAGAAATCTTAAACCAACTATTAGACTATTTCATTATTTTACCACCATTACTTTTTGATTCATTTAATTTAGATATATTAATATAGTTCAATGTTTTTTAAAAAAAGTGTAAGTTGAAAGTAAACATATTGCATAGAGCCATTCTTTCCTAAACGCACAAATTCTCTGTTACCCATAGCTTTCTCATTTTGTTTGAACCAGTGTCCTTCATTCTTTTTGTTGTTACTTCCATAGATTGACATCATACTGTTCTTCTTGAGCCTCAACCAGGTGCCTTGGATCTTTTGGCTCCGTCGAATGTCTTTTAATCTTTCGGATCCGAAGCTCTCTCTCCCTCTGACTACATAACCCAGCAGTCAGGGAAGAGGTTGTCACTTATCCTCATTAACACCTCTGGTTACAGAATGGCTAAAATCAGCCCTGTTGGGAGATTTAGCAGCTACAGGTTTTCTTTTAAAGAACAGTAAGGGGTGTGCTAGCAGCTGAGGCATACATCCAGGAAATGGAAGACCGGAGTTTAATTTCCTTTTTAATCTTACCAGGTTCAAATTCACCTACATCCTAAGAGACTGCCTTGATACCTTGGCTAGAGATTAGTTTGGTAGGGACACTCTTCACCACTGTATTAAAGCTGCACTATTTTACAGAAGTGAATTCAAAATTAATTATATGAGGTACAGCACATGCTACAACTAGGCCTGGGTTGAGGGAACTCCTGGGTTGGCAAGTGTCTTTATTCCTGCTCATAATCACAGGCACTATTTGTGTGGTTTATATTTTTTGAAAAGAAAACAAGACCTTACATCCTTAGAAGGAAGAATGCCGGATTTGGAAGGCAAAATTAAAACTTACAATCATGCAACTCTCTATGTTCAGGTTTGTATTAAATAATAACAAACAAAAAACAGAACAGAAACAAACAAAAAATCAACCAGACAAACAAAAAACCAAAACCCACACCCTAACCGTAGTTGTGATGCAAATCACAAACAAAACTAAAAACGTATGAAAGTCTCACTTAATATCATGGTCAAAGTTGGTGAAAGCAATAGAAGGTGGAAGACTATTCTCAAACAACGCAATTTCGGTGCTATTGCTCTGCAGCTCAGACCTCACAGCCACCATACATTGTAACTGCGTTGGATGCAAAAGCTTCTTGAAGCTGTCATTTCAGTCAGGTTTTGATAGCCACTGTCTATCTAGCCCTGCGAATGAATAGTGAAAATGCACATACAAAATTCATCCTGCTTGGACATGCTATGAAAGGGATTTTTATGACCATTAACATGCCAATGGGAATTCAGTCTCTAGTTTTGTTGTCTCCGGTGTCACTGAGATGTACCTTTTATTCTGTTTTTCATTAGTTGGGGTTTTTTCTCTCTTGGTCCCAGTGTTGTTCCAATAGATTCATCTTCAGGAGGTTCACGATTTTTCCATGAAGCAGTCAGTAATGTGTGATAGCCAGACTCTTCCAAACACAGCTTAGGACAAAGTTTTGCCAAATCTGGTTGTCGTGGTTTAACCCCAGCCAGCAACTAAATACCACACAGCTGCTTGCTTACCTCCCCCAGGGGAATGGGAGGGAAAATCCGAGGAAAACACAAGACTTTTCCCCCCCTCTACTCTGTTCTCGTGAGACCCCACCTGCAGTTCTGCATCCAGCTCTGGGGCCCCCAACATGAGAAGGACATGGACCTGTTGGAGCGAGTCCAGAGGAGGCCAGAAAGATGCTCAGAGGGCTGGAGCACCTCTGCTATGGGGACAGGCTGAGAGAATTGGGCTTGTTCAGCCTGGAGAAGAGAAGCCTCTGGGGAGACCTTATAGCACCTTCCAGTACCTGAAGGGGCTACAAGGAAGCTGGGGGGGGACTTTTACAAGGGCCTGTAGTGACAGGACAAGGGGTAATGGGTGTAAATTGAAAGTGGGGAGGTTTAGATTGGATATCAGGAAGAAGTTCTTCATGGAGAGGGTGGTGAGGCACTGGCACAGGTTGCCCAGAGAAGCTGTGGATGCCCCATCCCTGGAAGTGTTCAAGGCCAGGCTGGATGAGGCTTTGAGCAACCTGGTCTAGTGGAAGGTGTCCCTGCCCATGGCAGGGGGGTTGGAACTAGATGGTCTTTAAGGTCCCTTCCAACCCAAACCAGTCTGTGATTCTGTGAAACTTGTGGTTGAGATAAGAACATTTTAATAACTGAAAAGAAATTAAATAGTGATACTAATAATGCTAACAATATTAATAATACTACTATTACTACTGATAATATGTTATGAAAGTAATACTACCACAACTAATGATAATAGTAATGAAAATAATGGAAAAAAAGACTAATTATACAGCTGCTCACCACCTGCCAACTGACGCCCAGCCAGGCCCTGAGCAGGGAGAGCCAGAACCAGCGTGAGAGAGCCCCAGTGAGCAAGTGAGAGTAAGAATGAGACATCAGCCCACT
>NW_010266196.1:30461-31768 GCF_000690775.1 Eurypyga helias
TTGTAGAGCAGAAGCTGGGAACACAGGGGCAGTATGAGAAACTGAAAAGGTCCTTCACTTGATATGAACACGTCTTAGCAACAACTGAAAACGTTAATGTGTTATCAGTATTATTCTCAGAACAGCTCCAAAACGCAGCCTCGTACTAGCTACGGTGCGGAAAATTAAATGGATCCCAACTAAAACCAGCACACTGGTGAACATCATTCTTGGTTCCAGCACTACGGGGGTAGTCTAGAAAGCTGTTGGCTGGTTTGAAAGGTGTCACTGTGAGCAGAGTTCTTTAGCGATTTTGTCTATACTGTCACAGCTATTCTTTAATAGATCTGTGTGTGAAGGAAAAATAAGATTTTGCATTTTACATCTAATACATGTTTTAAAGACATTTTTTACAGCATTATTTAAAACCATTTTAAAACCAGGCTTCAATATAGATTTCCAAAAAATGGAGAATTAACATTGGATGAAGATACCAGTTTTGGAACTTTTTGTTACCAATTAAATCTCAGTTTCAAAAGGGAGCTTCGAGGTAGACAGGTGATGAAGATGCAGAATCAAGCCGTAGGAGTCATCTTCTGAGTTTGGTCATTGACTTCTTAATGGCTTTTCACACCTGGTTTCCCATCTCACTGTCTGCGAGTGAACAAGCCGTGGATACATGAGGTTCACAAGCCTGGCTGAGGAAAGATCTCACACATCCAGTTCCCAAATACGTGGCCATATCCCACCTCCAGTTCATTTTGAAATGACAGTGATGCTGTGTTACCTGACAAGCTGGCATCCTATTCAAAAGGCAGTTAGTACCTTAAGTGCTGTTTGTGTGACCAATCTCTTTGGAACCACTGGCATTACTTCCAACGCTTACACAGTGTTTCAGATAATTAAGCACAATAGTTCTTCATCAGCTCTAATTAATATAGATAAGATTTATAGAGTAGGAAATAAATATCTAGAGACGATATTCTGCAATTTTATTTTTTTTTTAAATAGCATTGTGGCAGCTTTGCCTGAGTTGGTTCTGGGATCTTCTGCCTCAGGGACAGGGCAAAACCGTCCGTTGCAGCCGCGGCAGGGTCCGATGTGGCATGTCTGATCTCCGGGCAGCCTGGCACCGTGGGTCAGCATGAAATCAACCCATCGGAGTCCGCATCCATGGTCAAAGGCTTCAGCCTTCAAAAAAAAGGAAATGAAATTTAAGCTTTGTCATATCTTCTGTGTCCATGTCTATTCCCCCCAGGTCACAGCCTCGGCTCGGCAAAGGTGTCCCGGGCGCAGACGTTTCCCAGCTACGCCTCAGAGCAGGGCGA
>NW_010266196.1:31885-44642 GCF_000690775.1 Eurypyga helias
CCGACAGGGCCGGGGAGCCACAGGCCCCCTCCACACCCACCATTTGCCGTTAAAACTGATGCCTAACCAGCTCCAGAGGGGTCACCGCCGAGGTGGAAACCTGGAGAGGCAGGTTTCCCGAAGCAGAGGCTAAGTCTTTATTTATTTATTTTGCCATTCCTTTTGTCGATACGTTCGGAAAGGAGGGGGGCGGGGGGCGGGGAGGGGGACGCGTTTGTGTTGTGAGAAAGTGGTGGAAACAAACAAAACTGTGGTGGCGTGAAGGTTTCTGCATGACCGGAGAAGGCCCGTTCTGGGGCTCCGTTGTGATGGTGCATTCGACACTGGGGCCTTCCGACCCGCCTCCACCAGCAGGCCGGCACGTCTTCACCCGTGACGTTTTTAGGTCCTTGCCGCAGCCCATGGATTCCCGCTGGAGTCGCTGAAACATTGCCAGTGAGACGCAGCGTCAGCACTGTCGGGCGTCCCCGTCAGATCCGAGCGAGTTCACTCCTCACCCTGGAGAGTGGTCAAGCGCTTTTTGAGCCAGACGCCAACAGGTACCGGAGTAGCAGGCTAATCGTGTTTGTTGGGAATAGAGTTTGATGCATTAAGGTAAGATTACTGCCTGGTATGGCCCTAATCTGAAATTTCCAGGGTGCAAATTCATCCCTTACTAATACACAAATCCCACGACGCCCGCCCCTGAGAGCTGTGAACCTCCGTGTCAGCAGCACAGTCTCATCCTCAGAACTGTTGCAAAGTCGTCTTATTTGCAGATTACTTAGGTACCCATGCCTGCAAGCCTAACTTTAAAAAGATGGGAAAACTGTTCTTCAAACAAATAAAAGCGGGCCGCATCCCCGGCTGGTGACCGCCAGTGCCCCGGGGGGCCAGATACGGTAGAGCTGAGCTCTGGTCTTGTCTTTCCGGTCAGCGTCACTTTGATTTTCTCCGTTTCCTTCTCAGATTTCTGTTTTAGATGCACATTGTATCTTGTATGATCACGTGTCAAGCGTCGGTTTACTTCGAAAAGGAGGATGAGTACCTCCCAATGGAAATTTTCTGTCTTTGGAAGACGTCTTTAAAAAATGAACTGTGGTAGGTGTGTTTGTAATCAGTAACAAGGGAATAAGTTGGAAGTCATACCTGTAGCTGGGGAACAAGTTTTATCTATCCTGAACACGTAGAGTTTTGTAGGTGATATCCAATATTTATGTACTCCTCACGATGCCCTGAAAGGTTTGAAGTTGTGGGGAGAAACATCTGCCCTCTTGCTACGATCTACGTTTCCAGCATGAGGTCATTTCCATGATTACCAGAGGGATTCTTCTTAGCTGTTTCTCAGGACAGGCTGAGGAAGCGTGTCAAGGAGAAGACACATAGACTCTTTTCCAGTGAAACCATCAGTTTTATGTACCATGATTTAACCTAAAAAGTGCTGTTGGGTTGTTTTCTATATGCACATATATATATATGTATTAAAAAGTACAGAAGAAACTTCTGATTTTGATTAAGCATTTACTGATACAGTATATCCAGCTTTTCTCCAACCATTTTCCAAGCTGAGAGGCCTTGCAGACATACAGCTTTCTGCACCTCAGTGAACAGCTGCTGAATAAAAAAGCTTTGTGATCCGCTTGAATGAAACCCTTCTGCCCCGCCACAATCAGCTTCATTTATTTTTCCTCTTTTCCCCTGCCTCATTCACTACCTCTTTTCCTTTTCACAGTGCTGCCATACTCAGGAATAGAACAGCTCCCTACAGGGAGTATTTTGACGAGGTAGAATGGAAATCTCCTCTCCCACGCTGTCAGGGAGCTGTACCTGTGGTGCTCTCTGAGCTGTACCCATCAAGGAAGCTTCATTCACACTTTCACATGAGAAAAAATTTGGTTGACGTTTTGCTTTGGGAGAATTTCCAGTTTGCAAACGTTGCATGCAGAATGTGATGCGGAAGGGTAGATACTCTGCTGGTGCCGCTCCATTATTCGGTGTGGCTCTGCCAAATGTGAGCCTTTCGAGGAACGGGCCAATTGTTTTTATTCCTATGCAACTGTGATTCTTTCACTTGCCCTAAAATGATGTATTTTTTTTTAAATTCCTTAGCTTAAGTTTCCAGTGTGCTCTGCAGATTGCTGTGCTGTGTCCATGTAGCTGTTTTCCCCCTGTGACTTGGATACTAGTCCTTTAATACTTGGATACTAGCCCTTTAATACAGAATAATATACGTATTCTGCATAGTCCCAAAGTGGGGAGGAGGCAAACCAGGAGAGAATCAGAACTGCTTGTATAGTTTCACTGCCCAAATACTCGAAGAAGCTATCTAAATCCTAAAGCTGGTGCTTTAGCTGTGTTTAGAGGAAAAGCATCTCTCTATATAATGCGCTTTTTCCATTTCCTGGCGAGCAGTTGCTGTCCATCACAGGTGGTTTGGTCTTTCTGTGCAGTGCGTAAATATTGTCTAGTTAAGGAAAACATAGATACTGTTAAAAAAAAAAAAAAAAACAAGGAAAAAAGAACACCAAAAAACCCACAAACAAAAAAATGGGGGAGGGAGGAGTGTGGGGGATCAGCCATACCTCGGAGTTTTGCTAAATATGTTGCTTTCATTATGCAACTCTCAACTCTTAGGTTCATAAACATCTGTTAAGTCCCGTCTTGTAGCAATAGGCAGAAAACTGAACTCTGTGGCAGAGCTGGAGAATGGGACGAAGAGAAGGCAAACCCGACCTGTTGGGAACATGTTTCTTGCAGAGAGTCAGCGCAACCGAACTGGGCGTTGAAAATAAGGATGCAGCTTCCCAGTGTACCGTAACACAAAGAAAACTGGGCACCCGAAGCCCAAAGATGTTCCGCAGCCAGGGAATGTCACCTAGCTTCCAGAAACATCCCTCAGAAAAGCTCCGTGAGAACCAGGCAGGCACTGCGCCAGCAGTTTGCCAGAAAATGCTGTTTTCACAGAGTTGCTGTAATTCCTGGCATATGGCTGTCAGTGACCTAAGTGATTCCCTACTGAGACTCCTGTACAGCTCCTAGTGCTTCCGCCAGAAGAGGAACGCTCTTTTGGCACGCGTGGTAGAGCTGCCTCCCTAGAGACTGCACGGGCCTTTGAACAGGCCCAGGGGCCCTGCGGGTCCCTGTTGAGTCTCGGCTCTCGTCATGCGCGAGGCACACAGATTATACGGCTCCTCCTCACCCAAGAGGAGTTCTGGTTTCAGCTAACGAGCTGTGAAGCGGTGGAGGGCAATAAAGCGTCTTCACAGGTAACCAGATGCAACTGGCAAAACTGGGACTTGGCATGAGTCCGTTATAAAATACAAGAAATAATAAAAGGCTCTCGCTGTCACTTTGCCCTGAGGCTGTTACAAATACACAAGTGTACCATGATTTGAATTCTTTAAAAATGGCCCGTGGTAACAGTATGTTCACCCCCACGAACAGATAACACGCAGCATTACTAAATGTAGTTACCAATCTACGACTGCGAATATTACAGATTGCTGGTGCTTTTTGATGCTGAAGTCACGTGGTGCAGAAAAAATTGGAAATGGAAGGAGACTGCTAATAAATCATCCAGTGGCGCTAAGGTACTTGAGTAGCCCCACTTTTTGAACAGCTGCATTTTATTATGGATAGTTCAGATCATCTATGAGTGCGCTCCTTCAGTGCCATTCTGCCTGCCTGTGTGAAGCAGAGAGGGGAATATCTTGTAGCGTGGACTTCACTGTCTTACTGCGTGGATGTTTAGGCTTTCTGTGGTAGGCTCTGATTCGAGCTCCTCATGTACCAGGTCCATGCAAAATTCTGTTCTCGAGGTTTTTTTGAGGTTATTTTTGTTTGGTTTGGAATTTTTTTCTTTTTGTTGTTGTGGGAATAGAGTTTGGTTTGGTTTGGTTTTTTCCCCTGAAGCTAGGAAGTAAAGTTTGGAAATGTATTGACAAACCAAAGAATTTTGTTAGACAGCAACAATAGCTCCTCTCTTTTGTTCTGGTAAAAGTCTACCGTGACATTTTGGGAAAATACTTTGTTTCACAACACATGAATAGAAATCCATCTGGGAAGCGGTAAAAACATTTGTAAACAACTCTTGCTGTAAACTAATAAGACTTTGCTGAAGGAGGGGTTGAAATTGAGCATCTGAGGTCAAAAGCCCTTTAAAGTGCTCTCTATAGCAGTAATTTTAAGCACAACATACAACCTACAGTCACCCATCCATTTGGGAGTTGCTAAGTGCAGGTGGTCAGTGAGGACCCTTCCATGTCCATGGGAAAGAGAAAAAAAAGAGCATTATTTAGATCTCTGTATTGTGTTTAGCAGAAAAGGAATTCATCTTGTTCAGCTCCCCAGTCTAATCGGCAGTCCTGTGAGGAGAGGTGACTGCATCATCTCTGGGGACCGAACAAAGACCATCAGCCTGGAGCGTATGAACCTCTGCTCCGACTTCGTTCACCAGCCATCTTTACTAGTTTTCATCTGGTAAACTAGAAGCTGCAGGGTGGTATTCCATGAGAAACTACTTTTTTTTTGGAATGACTGTGGTTTTTAGCATGAAATGCAGCATTATTTACAACTGTTTCTTCCTAAACAGTAAGGAGGAAAGTGTTCTTTAGTGTTTAATATCAGTGTATTAGCTCCTCCTTACACCTGCTGCAAATAATGTGGCTTCTCTCCACATACAGAACAGACTGTGGGAATAGTGTGAAAAGCTGCTGTTTGGTTACAAGAACACATCCACCAGCACGGGAAGGTTTCATTTTTCCCGTGCATCACCCAAATACTTGTGACTTTTTCCAAACCAACTTGTTACTCAACGTGTGTCTGTTAGAATCTTGGGCTTTTCACCACAGACAGCTGGTTGGGGTGGCTGCCTGTGTCTTGGAAGCTGAAGGTAACGACTGTGCACCATCACTGCAGTGGCGTAACTTCAGAATGAAAGGTTGTGAGGTCGGACGTATATGCTCTGCAGATACGAAGTCTCGCACTCCGTAAAGGGTGCTGTGGTTGCTCTTGCTGTTACTGGTAAATGCTCTTCGCTTTTGATTTTAGATAAAAAGGTGCGTTACATTGGAAACAGCGGACTGAGGGAAATGCCAAAGAATATTGACTAAACTGTTGTCACAAGGAGTTTGTCTCTGTGCCCTTCCGAGACGGGAAGAGGTAATAGGTGAAGGTGCTGTGCGTTCAGCAGTTAATTAACCAGCGTTATGCTCAGAAACCGCAGTGTTAGAATCCATAGGTGAGCTGGTTCTGCTGGCGAAGATGAAGTTTCACTTTGCAAAGATGCTTTTCTCATCTTTGGGTGCCTATGGACCTTGGCGGATTTTTATGGATATAGCTAAAAAATGTATGAAAGTAACTGAGACTTAAGCATGATTAATCACAATTAGAGCATTTTAAAATGTCTGTATTGTTATGAGTGTTGCAGGTTGTAGTGGAGAAAAGATTTGCTCTGTAACTAAATGCAAGCTCAGAATCAAGTACATTTGCTGAGATGAGAGAGCTAATCTTTTTAAATCTCACACTGAAAGTCCCGAAGAATGAATTTCATTGGGGATATTTTCCTTCAGCACAGAAATCCTCATGAGGTTTAATAGGTTTATCACATTCCCTTACAATCCTGGGATTGTCAAGTGAATGGATACATTTTACAGTAGATTTTTTCCTGTATTTGACATGAATGAAGTTAATACTCATTTTTAATACAGGCTACACATTATTTTCAATCTTCTTTTAAACTGTGTGATGGCAAGTCTGCAATGGGCATAGAGAGTAGCACAGAACTCATCTGCTGTCTTGGCAATTCCATGCCAGTAATCAAAATAAAGGTTGCAGTTAAACACTTAGGCTCATCACTGCTCCTCTAGCTGAAGCAGAAAAAATGATGTAAAACAAAGCTGTCCTTGCAGATGTTAATTGTTGCATTTCCTGAGTTTCTGTAGTTGACAGGCTGTGATGGGAGATACTGCTTTTCCAGGTCTGCTTTTTGGAATTTGTGCTGATTTGAGGTGGTTGCCAGAAAAAAATCTACAGTGCAGTAAAAAGATTGTAACTTCCTGACAAAGTATGACAGAAGCTCACCTTTTTGTTTTTCCTTCTTTGAAAAAGTCCTAGAAGAAAGAGAGAAGTTTTTGAAACCTAATAGAAAGGAAAAACAGGGTAAGAAATCAACAAAAATAATAAAAGGATCTGTAATCTTTAGAAAGATGAGGAGCATTCAGCAGATGTTTAAGCACACCGCAGTGGGTCGTGTTGAGTGCAAGACCATTTCCCAGAGCATTCGGCTTCTGACTTAATCAGAAGCTGGGAACACGCTGCTCTAAGTTGCTCTGTACCGATGGACTTCAGAGTGCTGGGCTCCTTTTCCCGTAAGCTGGCTCAGAGAATCGGGTACCGGTCCAGCTAACATGCATTATGCAGTAGAGGTGCTTATAAAATAGCGTTGTGCACGATACATCGTAATTGTTACCACACAACTTTCTGGAACTTACTGCGGCCAGATATCGCTAAAAATAGGATTTAGACTATTTCAGAGCTGATGAAATTCTGGGTAATAAAAGCAACATCTGCATTTACGAGGTATAAAAACACATACCTAGGTGCTCAGCCTTTATGATTCTAAGTATGAGATGGTCTGACGGAGTTCTGCGGGAAAGTTCCTCCCATACTGCCGTCGTTGGGTAAATTACGGGAATCTAAAAGAAAATAGTAAATGTCTGCATCAGATAGTTTATTTCAGAGAAGAAGAATGGCATTAACAGAGGGTAATTTTAATACATATAGATATTCCTAACATACATTTCTCTCTCCAGATTAACATATATACACCAACACAAATGGAGAAAGGTATTGAAAAAAAAGAAAAAAGGAAAGATGCAGTGTACTTGTTTGACTGTGTCTTAGTACGATAAGTCATTGATCACTTAAATCACGTTATAAAACTTACTGGTTAATAGTAAAAATTATTTAGTGTAACAATCTAGTTAAATAAGCTTTTAAGAGAGGTCTTAAATATCCTTTAGAATCTTTGTGACACGTTTTTTCCTAAAACTGGAAGATACTCCCTTCAGGTGAGCATGTGGTTAGAATAAATATGTCGGCCACTGCTAATAATTTGTATCAGTTATTTTATCTCATTATACCAGCTAAAAATGCAGACAGTGTGGGAGAAGTAAACATACTCTTCTGCTGAAACTTGCCTTAGGTAACGTTGTGGATTTCCTTCGATCTTTGTAGCTCAGCCATCATGCCCCAGGTCAGACGTAGGGGTGTGTAACTGCAAGACTTATCACAGGAATAGTAGGGGGAATCTACAGCTTCATAACTGCAGCCCAGCCAAGGTCAAGAAACCAGTCGGAGCGGTGGCGCAGTGCCGTGGCAGGACGGCAGCCTGCCCTGGGAGTCTCGGCTCCCACAGCTGAGGCCGTCTCCATCCTCCTCAGGCTCTCTTGCTTTAAAGGAAGGGTTGGCAAACCCGTCACGTGTTTGTGCCACGGTTGCCCAGATGCTCCTCCTCTTCTCGTCACTGCTAATGCACTGTACTCTCAGAAAAGAACTGGGGAAGGAGGAGTTACGGGCAACAGCAGAAACAAGGACAGTCAGTGGAGGAGTGCCCTGCCGCGCTGTGCAGGCGCTTCTCCGTCCTTAAAAACGGAGTTTCTGTCCAGGAGCCCAGCTTCCTGGGAAGGGCAGGGGAGAGGGGGGAGTGTCTGACGCAGGCTGGGGGAGAACTGGGTCCTCCACCTCCTGGCTGATTTGGCAGGTAGGATGGTGGGTGAGGGGGCAGAAACAGCATTTCGTGTGACGGTGGAACGCCTGGTCCAGGTCAGGGTTTTGAAGAGCGCCGTGGGTCTGCAGCCCGAGGGTGGGACCCTTCGCACTGGATGTCAAAGGGACAGCGGGCACCCTGCGCCCACACGCAGCCTGGCACCACAGCCCAGCAAGGCATGGCAGTGCAGGGTGTCTGCGCGCTACCCCAGAGCCGTTCCCCGGGGATCTGTGAGTGTTGGAAGTGTCTTTTGGGCAGCCTTACTTCCGCCGTAAATAATAAAGTCGGAGATCTCAAACTAGTTTCTACTCCTGGCCTCCACCATCGAGGAAAGCATTTCATCACCGTTCTTTCAGGCAGACGGGGCTGGGTTTGGAGCTGGCCCTGAGTGTCAGTCCTGCAAAGCCATTTAGGGGACTAACTCCTGTTGAACACAGAGCCGTCAGGGGAGGTGAGTCTTTCGCTTGCGCTGGGGAGCACTGGCTGAGGCAGAGGTTCAGTGACTGCCAATAAATACCGTTGGCTGGAACTTCGGCACAGCTCGGTAGCGCAGAGGGTTCGGAGGAGCATGATGCAGGTAAGATTGAAAAGTAAATTTAAATAAATCGGAGCTCCGGTTCCCAGATATCCTTATGATTACAAAAATCTGTTTTCCTCACGGAAACATTTTTTTTACCCAAAGTTGTACAGCCAAGGGAGAAAAGAATGAGCCGTGTCATGAACGTATTCTAGAGTCAGAGAAGCGCTTTAAGGCAAAGGAACATAATTGAGATGAATAAACGAAGTAACAGGAGGTAACGTATGTCACTATGCCAGCTTTCCCCTTCTCTCATAGACCGTGATTTTCATATTTGCCCGCTGACCCAGACTCTGGCAACTGCCTCTCCTACTTCCAGAAGTCCGAGCAAAGACAGATTACAGATTTTTTTTTTTTCTGACTTCTTTTTTAAGAGAGATGTGAGATTAAACCCTCTAAAGACTTGGTAGTACTGTTAATCTTGGTATTTTCCTTTGAACATGGGACTTAATCGTCTACCTTTTTCACCCATCATGGTGAATTTTATTAGTATGGAAAAGAAATCTGGTTTTACTTTTCTTAAAATCTCCCCAATTCATTTTCCAGTTACACAGAAGTAGTTACCCCGGGATTCAAGACTTAGCTTTTTAATGATAACGTGCTTTACTATGTTTATTTCCTTTCAGCAGAGTTAGTAAGGCCTTAACAACAACAACAAATCATGATCTCACAGTTTAGGTATTATGCCGAGCTGGTTGCTCTCCGTAGTTGTGTCATGTTACTTCATTTTCTGCGTCCTCCCTCTTCACTGTTTGGGCAAGCGGTACAGCATGAAACAGCACCGTAACTGTTCAACATAAAATTCCCAAATTACAGTGAATGAAATTTACTCAAAAGGGACTTAAAGTTTCCAGAACAAAAAGGCAAATCAATTAAAATATTTAAAATGAAGAGCAATAAACCACAGTTTGTACTGTTTTACACTGCGAAGTCTATTTACACAATCCAAACTCTGTCACAGCACACAGGCTCTTACTGGGTCCCATCCTGCCAGCCTCATAAAATACTTGAAGGGTTTTAATACTACATTTCAGATTACACTTTTGGAAGTTTCTCATCTCTGTACATTACTTGTTTTTAAGATGGTGAGAATTTTAAGTTTTGGATTATTTGTGCTTTTCATTTCTATCCGTCTCATGTTCAGCTGCTGTTCACTGATACAAAAATGGTACAAAAATGAAGCTGTTGGTTTATTTTTTTTGGAAAAAAAAGAAAAAAATATTCTTCCTATGCTGTGTGTGATGTGATTTTCCCTGTGGACTACCCTGGTAGAAGTAATATGTCTATGGAATTTGAATTAAAACAGATTAAATACCTGCAAAAATGTGCACTACAGATTTTGTTTTCTTCCTCAAGTCTCAAAAATAAATTCTTTTGTAAACACAAGCTAAAATCACCAAGGGAGGCAAGAAATCAGATCATTACCAGAAATGATCAAAACAGTCTGGTATTCCAGGTACTTAACCTCAGCCCTCAGTACAGCAGGGATGTGTTTTGGTTGTCTCTACAAGCAGTGAAACAGTACCGACTTCTCAGCTTCTGGGTATTTCTGTATCAGGGTTCCAACTGAGAACTCCAGTGTAACCAAATTCATTACATTTTCATTTTGGCATTTTAATATAAATGAGATCATTGAAGAAGGGACCTGATGCTACAGGGCTTTATTCGTAAAGCTCTGCACAGGTTAGAATTATCCGCTATGACGTGTGCTAACTCAGGAAATAAACCCAGTTATTAATAGTCCAGCTCTGTGTATCCTCATCAACTTCACATTTATATATCTGAGAACCTTCAGTAAGTGAAAGGAGAACTAACATCCCTTGCAACTGTGTGTGTGTTCTTGTTCAGGAGTACACAAAACCAAAATGAGATTTCTTCTAGTGGCACATGACGTGAACAATTTTAAGACATCAGTGCTAAGTTGAAGGACATTTTTGGTGTAGGATTTTAGATTTTTAGCTGAAGAGTAACGCTGTTATTGCTCAGATAGTTGAGAGAAGCCTCGTGTCCACATCATTCTCAGAAGAAGAACCTAGACTCCTGTTTTCCTGTGCACGTGAGGAAAGCTTTCCATTGGAGAAGGCCACACAAAACGTGCTTTTCACTGCCAGGCTGCTGATGCTCCTTCCTAGCCAGGTGGAACCAGTAACCGGTCCATGGGCAGGCTCAGGATGCCTCCCCCGCAACCCCTTTCAGAAAAAAGAAGTTACTCAGCAACACTTTCCTCACGCTTCACGAGGGAAGGGGAACGGAGCATAGGTGAGCCGGGCACTCGGTTCGTGGTGCGCAGGCGTGTGTGACTGTCAGCCGCCACGGTAACACCTCCGTCTGCTGGGATTTCATCGTCAGCAATCCAGCAGATTGGTAAAAGGCCAAGAGATGCGTAGATCCTAATTCTCAGGTCTGCCTTCTGTTTGTTTAAGGATTTTCTTTTTGTCCCTTTGTTCAATTTCCGCGTGGTTTCTTCTGTGGGGTCCGGCAGGATATGTACATGCGCATACCTACAACGGCACACCTATGTGTATTGTTTTGTAAATGTTCTCCGTCATGCTTTTTTCTGCTTTGCATCCTTTACTCATGTATCTTCCATGGTCTCATTTATTTTTTGTGCAACTAAACCTTACAATAAATTATTATTAAATATAACCCGACAGCGACGGGTCTTCATGTTTCATTTTCTCCGGGGCTTGGGGGTGAGAAGTTGGTTGGGGTTGGAGGAGGGAAGGAGGAGAGGAGGAGAGCGGGGGCTAGGCAAACGTTCCACCCCCAGAGGGAAGGCACTGAAATAACTGTGGCGAGTGGCAGCAAGTCTGAAAAACCACACAGCTGGCGGATGGCAAGCTTCTCTTCGTCCTTTAAATCGAGGTTCATGGGTCCCTGAAACATTTGCTGTTGTCAGCTGAACAGTACTGTCTGCCCAGCAGCCAAGTAACACCTCCTGTGTGGAAAAATCATGGATATTTATCATTTTGTAGAGCTCTCACTTTTGAGATGCAAAAATCATGGACATAGACAACATCAGGCACGTTTTCTTGCTCACCCTCTCACACAGACTTCTCAGACACATCGATTTCTCAGGCCAGATTGAATTCATGTGAACATACGCAGTTCCATTCTGCCTATCAGAGCTGGTTTAAAATTTTTCCTTCAGGGTACACCTGCTGGATGGAAATGTGTAAAATGCAGAATTACAGGCAATATTTAAGTCTACATATGAGTCAAAGGATATTGATGCTGCACACTGCCCAGCCAAAGCAGCCCAGGCAGTGCTCGGCACAGCCAGTTTGACCTTCCACGTCTCACCCGCGCAAAGGAGACGGGGCCTGAGCTGCAGACGCAAGGCCTGCGCTTCGGTTACGTCATCCGTCAGAGGGGACCGAATGGTCTTTCCGTACGGCCTGTGCGAGACATTCTTGCGGTTGACAGAAATTGCCCGAGGAACAATTTCTCTACTCTTTCTGTGTTCCGTGTACCATGAAAACTGGATCTTCTGTAACTGTTAGCAGGCTGCAAGGATGTTTTGAAAAGAAAAGTCCAAGGTCTTTCCTCAAAACAGCTACAGTTTTGAAAAAGGCAAAAAAAAATTACAATTTTTCCTCATATGCTAGTTTATTGTTGGGAAATATTCAACCATTAATCAAAATATTTTTGTTCTTCTTATTTCCTACGAATACATTTGAAGTTTGAGTCATATGAAAAAAAAGTTGGACTTTGACTATGTTTCACAGTCCCATGTGAGGTGCCTGGTAAAGCACCAGGAGTGCCCCTTGCCCCTCACATGCACGATCCGGATGCCGAAATAGTCTCCTGCCTAAATCTTAAAACATGAATTACTCTGAAGGTATCGGCCGTGCTAAGAATTAGTCACGCCATTCCGACAACTTGCGTGGCGATGCCTTGGTTAACTGGCAGGGGAGGAAAGATGGTTATGCAGTACTTCCATGGGCAACAAGGTGTGTTCCAGGGTACCAGCCAGATCATCTCAGTCCCCAAGAGGTTTTCTGTTCAGGGCTTCACACAGTTGCATCAGCTATTTTCTGCTCTAGTTAAAAGAGAAATCTGATGACTTGTTAACACAGATATTTCCACAGACATTTCTCCCATTGTGATCACTTTTTTTTTTTTAATTTTAATAACCCTGTACTGTACATGCTTTGATGATGGATGTCAGGAAACCCACCCTCTTCTTCCTAGTCAAAGTAAAAATGCTTTGACAATTACAACAAAGGCAGGAAAAGTTACATTTATAGTAACTTTGCTTCAAATCCATTCACTTCACACCTTAGTGTGGCCAGCAGGTCGAGTGAGGGGATTCTCCCCCTCTACTCTGCTCTTGTGAGACCCCACCTGGAGTGCTGTGTCCTGCTCTGGGGCCCTCAACATAAGGATGTTGACTGGTTGGAGCGAGCCCAGAGGAGGCCACGAAGATGCTC
>NW_010266196.1:44722-46850 GCF_000690775.1 Eurypyga helias
CTTATAGCACCTTCCAGTACCTGAAGGGGCCTACAAGGAAGCTGGGGGGGACTTTTTGCAAGGGCCTGTAGTGACAGGACAAGGGGTAATGGGTTTAAATTGAATTAAATTTGAACTGCCCGGTTACCTGCCAAGGAAGAAATAATTCCTGCACGTTGGTTGGTTTCTTACCATGTAGGAATAAGACACAAAGTACAAAGTAGTGAGGATGCCCTTGGATGGGAAAAGAGTAATGCCTCTTGCATTACTTACTACAAGAGATTGTGGTCACATCATATGGCCACAAACTTCTTTCTTAGGTTTCAGATAAACACGAGCAGTTCATTGGTAAACAGGGACTAAAAAACTGTTTCAGGTTAGTTGTTTTTTAATATTTTGCTCACTGTGCAGAGGAAGGCAGTTGCCAAAGGTGAGGCTGCAGCTGCCCAAAAAGGCTTTCCCTGTGGGTAGACCAGTTACATGCTTAGTTCACAGGCGAAGGAAAACGACGAGTGACACCAACGGCTGTAACCCCAGCTAACCAGCTACTGGGCCATCACCAGATGGCTTTTCTCTCCTGCATCAGGAAGGTTCACAGCTTCTTCTCTGCCTGTCCTGAACACCACTTCAGACTTGCTCAAGTACACCACTTTGGTATTAATGTGCTCACTGGAAAGGATAACAAAAACCAGTAATTACGGGGGTCTTGTCCTTGAATTCCAAGAAAATCCACTCGAAAGTTTACACTGCCGAAGGTATAGGACACAATAGAGAAGGTTGCCTTTTAACAAAAACTGATGCCTTTTTTGTTACAACCACACATGAAATTACTTCCATATGACATCAACTGCTGTGTGCTTAAAATGACAGGGGAGTGCATACAGCTATGATGTCCGACTTCAGGAAAAAACATAATGTCTTTTTTTCTGAGTGTTTAGCTACCCACCACAGAAAATCATCATTTGTGCCAGTGAGTACTTACGGGAATGAGAAAATAACCTATAAGCAACAAAGGAAAGTTTTTAAAAATCTTGTATTTAATTATCATCAGGGATGGGTGAATCTAGAGTTCCAGACTTCAGCAGCATCCTCACTCTTCAGTGTAAACACTGGAGTTTCCTCTTCAGTTTTATCAGGACAAGGTAATGATTTGTGAGTTAATGAGGTTGAGAGCAGAGATTATCAGCTGTCAGTTAAATTTGGATGAGAAAAACCATTAGAGCTCTTTTTAGCACTGACAACAACTCAAAGCCCTTTTGCCTTTTCTCATTTGAAGTGAGAAAAGCCTTCTTGAGGCATTTTTCTTTAACTATACAAAACCTTTTGTAATTACTGATTTAAACATAACATTCAAGATTTTGCAGAAACATGCCAGTCTTGTCATGTTTCTCGTTAGTTCTTGCATTCTCATCAAAGGTAATATGCTGGCAGGAGGCTATTAGGTGTATTTGCAGCATGAGTACAATTTCTGTTAAGTGTTTGACACGTCCTCCTCTCCCCCGGCTTTGTAACCTTGACATTTTCTCTGCAGGATTGTAAGATTTTTGAGGGTGAAGGTTTTCGCCTGGCTGGTTTTGAGAAGGAAGCGCTGATGGTAGAGCAAGACAGCTACTTGCTCTAGCAGGGGATTAGGAGCGCGCTGTAAAGATCGCCACGTAGCCTGTCGCACGCCTTGCTGGACTGGCACGTGTAGGGTGCTAACGAGGCACCACCAAAAGAGCTCAGCCCACAGCTGAAAGGCGGGAATCCATCGTGAACGCATCCATGCCCAGAGAAAGGTGGTTTGTTGAGCAGAGGCTCACAGAGGTGGACTGATACCTCGCCTTCATACTGGAGGAATTCATGAAGGAAGAAGGGAAGCTGATTTCACTCCTCCCCTGATTCTCCTCACCCCTGACTGCAGCCTTGGCCTTTTTCTGTGGCACGGAATTACTGCCGTCTCCTCCCAGTGCAGAAGGGCTGTGTGATAACCCTCAGTGACTGGACAAGTAGTGCCCTGCTTTTCACCTGGGTGCCGTCAAGGTCATACCAGGTGCTATGGAAAGACATTGAAAGGTCAGTTTAAAGGCACAGTCGACACGGATTCACAAAGGGGAAGTCTCGTCTAACTAATTTAATATCCTTGAGTGGTTTAACTCCGGCTAGCAAA
>NW_010266197.1:0-21050 GCF_000690775.1 Eurypyga helias
TCTTCCCTGGCTGAATCCAGCACACAGAGGCAAATCGTACGTGTTTGTACGTGGCCATACCACAGGAAAGAAAACTATTTATAATGGCAGCCAATTATTATTTTAGGTCTTAAAGTTTTGAAGTCATCAGCTAGCAAGAGTTTTGTCCTGTGGCAGATCTTCCATGGTATTCACAGAATTGCCAATTAGTAAATGAATAAAGTCAGAGATGGAACAGAAAACATGTGCTTGTGAAAATGTTCTCACTCGAGTGAGTTACGGAAGTGCAGCACTGGTTAGACAGACTGTGTGGGTAACAACCACCGCTGCAGAAAGCAGCATTGTATTTTCTCCTGGATAGGTCTATCCATCTGTCTGCGCAGACACGAACATGCACTGGTCATAACGGGGTTCCATTTCAACCCTACCTATGCTGCCACCGAGGGAAAGTTTTAACGTTCAGGTGTAAAATGTTTAACATCTGACAGTTGACTGACTACCTCAGCATTTGCTTTTGCTTTTATACAGGCTCAAAGCCCTAACAACTCCAAATAAGCATGAAAAGAGTCTATACTTACTCTTCCACCATTTTCTTATAGTTAAAGATTTCTTTCGCGTAAAGTAATTTATTACTTGGAGAATCCTGAAAAATTTATAATAGAGAAAAACTTGGTTGATTCATGAGCATCTCTAAGAAGCAAAAGAACATCAAGAACTTAAGATCAAGCCTTTATATTCACTTAAACTTTATAGGTATTAACATTTGGATGCTGATTAACATTGGTGGGATTATTTGTCCTAAAAGGATGAAGTTTACACTGCTGCATTACTGCTGAGTTTTACAAATATATCAACGCGAGATGATACTAAATGATCGGAGGGCATGAAATAATCAGTTCTTAAACCTGCTTTTTATACAGGTAGTTGCTCTTTCCCCCTTTTTATAAATATCAATTGGCAGGCTCCACAGGCACACTGGCGTGTTCACCAACCTGTTAAGCAGTGAAATGCTAACTTCATTACAGAACCGGAAAGGAGCTATCAAGGCTGTATCTCCTCAGAGAATGGGTATTGTCTATGAGGGTGCCCTTTGTCTTGTCAGGCCTGAGTGTAGTCAGGATGCAGAATGCAAATCACTTACTCTGCTTAATTTGTGCTCTGTTCTTGTGCAAGCATCCATGAAAGTCTGTGCAATGACTGACAAGGAAGCATCC
The DNA here is from genome assembly GCF_000690775.1 of Eurypyga helias. Classification (NCBI taxonomy): domain Eukaryota; kingdom Metazoa; phylum Chordata; class Aves; order Eurypygiformes; family Eurypygidae; genus Eurypyga; species Eurypyga helias. Next base: position 1,194 of record NW_010266197.1, read on the forward strand.
ACTACTTCGTGAACATGTACATCGAAGATGAAATGGGGATTTTTCAGTATGTTTACCCAGAATCTAAGAGGCAGGCTGCAAAGCAAGGAAAAAGATAAATAATCCTTTTTACACAATAAATGTTCTACAGCACGCAAATCACATGCAATTAAGTACGGGTTCTGCATTTTGATCTCCTCACAACAGTGAAGCTTAATTTTGTATTTCAGCATTTACACAAACTGACTGTTGTCTGGTTTCCGTGTCTGAAAACCAAGCCTTTACATCTCTCACAGAAAAACTTACACGAGAAGAATCTCGAGTGCTCCAAAATAGCAAGAGAAGATGCGTGTGTCGTTAGAGACTTCTCAAGTAGTATTTTATTAGATTTTGTGCTTTGACAGGTATATCTAGTCCCATTTCCCTCTTGCTTTCCTCTTCTCTGAGGAAATACAAAAAGGGGTAAATCTGCCAGTGACAACGCCATAGGTAGGCTGGTTTCACTTCTGCAGCTTCTAGGCTCACAAGGAATCCTTCTGATCACATAAACATATTATCTCAATTAAAATTATTCTGAGAGTTATAAATGAAATATACCCCGATTGTGGTAGGAGTGCCAGTATATACCTGGGAGTTACATTTTTCTGCAGTACAGGTATGAGACTGCTCGTACCATACCTGTTTGTTTTCCAGATGTGAATGGTATCTTCATCCTTGATGTCATGTTTTTCTGCTTGCTCATCAAGAAAGTCAAAGAAGTATTTCACAGCCGGTGGCACCACATGGTTCGAGTTGAGCACGCTATGAAAGAAGTTATCTACAAACTGCTGAAGTGTCCCCTACAAGCAAATTAAAAAAAAAAAATCTATTACAATTGTGTTACAGGCTGAACTTGGCATCATCCTACGATGCTGTGATGCTAGAATCTTTTATTGCTATTGACACTAACAGCCCATAACCCGGTTGCAGTCACTGCTGGCCTTCATCCTGAGTGCTAAGGGTAGCGGGTGACAAAAACCAAACAGCTTCTTCGTGCACTGACCCAGCAAACTGCCAACACGGTAAAGACCTTCTAGAGAACAATTTTATGTTCTCGCCCAAAAGGTTATGACTTTACCAACTATCCTACAGTATCCACAGAAAGGTTTGCTTTCTCTTTGACAGAAGAAGCAGAAACTGGTTTCTAAGTATACAACACATTTACACTTCAGGGTCATTGTGCACGTAAAACAATTGTTAGTAATTTTTAATGGTTTTGTAGCTTCTCACCTCCAGTTTCTCTGACTCCAGAGCAACATGCAATTTTTAGAAAGAGTCTGAGCAGAAAAAGCACTAGTGAGCATTTGACTTTCTGTTTAAGGACAGGCCCTTGGGTCTCATCAGACACACAGTCTGACCCAGCTCCATGAGCTCCACCTAGCCCAAGGAGTGAAATGTCCCAGGACGGCTGTTTACTTGGCTGGATTCCTCCATCTGTTTGGACCTTAGAGACTGGGACCTCAGAGACTGTCCCCTTGGTTTAGAGAAGACCCTGTTGAGGCCATGTGCAGTTTGTTTCTGCTCAGCTGGCTGGCCCTACGGACAGGTTTGAAGGGCTGCATCCTCTGTCTCACCATCACCCCAGCTGCCAGCTTCAGAACAGGGCAGGGATCAAGAAGGCAAGGAGCCCTAAGCCACTCTGCTGGCAGCAAGGACACATCCAGAGTCCTTGGGTGGTTCCAGCCATAACACCTCACCAGCTCTGTATGAGTTAGTAAAGCACCAGACTGGCAGTATTCTATAAACTGGCTGTTGGGGAGAGAAAAGCAGTGGCTGCAAAGGAGTTACTAATGGAAGAGAGGGATCTAAGCATCTAGCTGGCCATTTGTCTATGCCATCTATGCACAGACTTTCCTTCACATCCACTTCCGCACGTGGACAAATGGCCATAGCTGGAGCCAGGTCACCCTCATTTTCAAGAGGAGCCTGGCCTTAGGGTCATCAAACATACTATTCTAAATTCTTTCTGCAGGAAGGAATGCTTTGCAAAATTATTTTGCTTGTGATCCGATCTGCAGCATAAGCACTAAAAATGCTCTAAAAGGACTACTATTATTTGAAAACATTTTTATTTTTCTAGGTTAGACTGCAGCATGGGCTGCACACAAGAAGAGGGAAATATAAGGCTCTGTAGCAGTTTATAAAGCATTTGGTTCAAAAGAAAACCCAACAAAATATTATCTAAGCAGGTAGCAGAGAGGAGAATATCCATCTTTGTCTTGCAAGAAAAATCCTTATTTACCGAACACATAAGCCCGGTTCTCGGCTTTGGTGGAGAGTTACACTTTATCTCTTTCCCAGTAATGTTCCTCAGGGCATATTAATCACTTTAAGCCCTGAACAACCGCTTGTATGTACATGACGTGTTCAAAACTGCAGCTAAACGCAGGCCTAACAGTTGCACCATTTTCTTCAGCTGTACCTCAAGATCTCTAGAAGCCAGGTGTGACCGTGGCACAGCTGAGCCCTACCTTCACAGAGAGAAGTCTGGTCAGGTAGATTTCTGTAATAGCTTTGGTCCTCTCTTTTTCCTTCACGCTGCCGCGCTTCGATTTACCTTCATCTATTTCATCTACTGGCCGGACTAGATGCCAGACCTTATTCTCATCTTCCAGGAGTGCATGCCCTAGAAACAATAATCACAATAATTACAAAAAACGCTCCGCACCCAAAACAGCAACACAAAAATAATCATGTACACGGGTACCTGCAAGATCTTTGTTCCCTATCCTTAACATACCTGTCCTCTTGCCAAGAGGATCTAGATTACACTGTTCTTGTTCAAATATACAACTCAAGTAAATGTTCAATAATACATGAGATGAAAACTCTTGCTTTTGTCAAGAGCAAAGGGAGAGGAAGGAATCACACAATGAGGAAACTCCTGTTCGATCACATAAGCACAGCACGTGTGTTTTTTGAGATCCTCACTCTGAAGTACTCTACCCCTTTGGGAATTCTCAGAGACACAGCCAAATTACAGAAACTCAGGTAGGTCTGACCCAACAGCCACCACAAAAAGAGCAATCACAGCCTACTCCGGCTACAAGGCAAGACATTGTTGTAGCAGCTCTGGTGAATTTGGCAGTGGCAATTCAAAAATTTATGATGGCAATTTTTTTCTAGCTACCACCATTACAATTTAAATTTTTACCCTAACTGCTGAGTTCAAAGCATGGTACTTGAGTTCAAGCCTGCCTTTATCAGCATTTGACCAGCACCACTTGACCCAGTAGCTGAAAGGAGGAAAATGCATCCCTTTGCTGGGAGGACATGAACTCCAGCAGACAGAGGGAATGACTGCAGCAAATTCATAATTCATTACAGTAAGATTTTTTTAAACATTTGTTTGTCAGTGGTCATAGCTTAGACCAGAGAGGGACTCACAGCAAGTGGGTCAGCATAGAGCAGAAAGAGGAGTAAGCACCTGGATGCTAATGACAGCTCATCTGATTACGGTGCCTCGCCATGCTACCCGTGGCTTGGTCATGCATCTGGTCCCTGAGCTTAGGTCAGTGATCACGCAGTGGAATCAAGGGAGTCTTGCACTTCGGCATTAACTTGAGTGTTCAGACAAACTCTATGCCTGAGAATATTTTGTTGCCAACAGTTCTAAAAGCGATGATACAATTCACTTGCAATTAATACCCCTTGAAAAAGGATTCTGTGTCCCAAACCCAGTTTTAAATCTCCCGGGTTTATTTGTTCTCCCTTTAATTTCTGAATTTTATACATCTACTTGGCATAGTTCCTAAAATCAATGGCTCTCTTCCAGTGGAAGTTACTGAATCAGTGCATTTAAAATCGTTGACGTCTTAAAAATGTGAAAGTTATTTTTCCCATAAAAATTGTGATTCAGCCCTATTGCACAAGTTATTTTGCATTACTGCTAAGTTCCATGCTTTAATATACATATCTAATGTAACTGAATCCCAGTTACAGCAGAAAATACCAGTTTCTAATTGCATGAATTTTGTCCTTTTTGGCCATAAGCAGTTTATTAACTAAGTTCCTCAACAGCTGCATTAGATTTACCAGCTTGCACGCTTGTTCAATATTTCACATCACAGGGGAAAATAACATTCATGTGTAATCTGGCCAAGCCAACACTTCTGCTTGAAGGTACTTTATATAACCTCATGAAATGCATTAGCTAGGCAGTCTTTGGGGGCCTCTACTTCTTCTTAACCAGGTAGGAAAATAAACAAATCTCACATTAAATCACGTTGTCCTTTGAGAGTCCTTAATTTGACTTGGAAGTTCATGTGAACGAAGGAAGAAAGAAACAAAAGCTATCACTTCATTGTGAAGCAGCCGTGATTTCGCAATCGATAACATTCAGCAATCATCCGCCAGTACAGTAAGAACCACTGCTGGGCTTGAAGTCTGGAATTTCTTTTGCAATGCCTGTTATTTACTTTTGTAAATTAGTAGATCAAATCACGCAGTTTAGAGCAGAAACTATTTTCCAGCCATATGTCAGTTGCTTGGCACACTTCTGCTTCCCCCTTTGATTCAAAGGAATTTATCCTCTCTTTGCCCTCCTGATGGTATATGGCCCACTTTAACTTTGGAGAGATGAGAAACAACCAAAGGGGTTTCCACCAAAATTACTGGCCCTTATGTGCATCTTGATTTGGCCTGTGTTTGTTCAGCAACAAACAGAACTGGCTACCAGTGAAACAGTAGTCATTTCACAGCAAAGTAGGGATTAAGAGACTACAGCTCAACCAGATGAACTTCTGCAACACAAAGATCCCACTTCATTGCTAAAAGTAGCAAGAAGAAAGGGGAAGAGAAATTCAGAACACGGGGCAACAAAACATGTCAGCAGTGTGGTAGCTAAGAGAAAAGAGCATTTCTGTGAGATAATATTTTCCCCGGTGGAAAAGCAGAAGGTGATGAAAATAAAAGATAGGGGCAAACGCTTCCTTCTTTACTGCGGTAGCCACAGTATGAGCCAAGCCGTAGCGGGGAGAAGACTGCGCCCACGGGATCAAATGCTTCCCCCCAGACTCTTTGTCTTGGCCCTTGGGTATTCTTTGGCCAATATAAACACTGCGTGTGTGGGTTAATGCCAAATATCGAGTGTGTTGACTAATTATAGGGGTATGAACCATTATGTAAACATGATGGAGGCGAATGAGGTGGCGACAGGCAATGCAGCCCCTTTCCCCTTGTGTGGCCTGCAGCAAATTAGCTTCCTTCAGGTCTCCTCCCCCCCGTGAATACACTGCTCCGTGGAGGGGAAGGAAGGGCTGCCCTACACGGATCTGCTAATCAGTATTTCTGATCTGCAACCCTTTCTATTTTTATTCAGAATTGAAAAAGGAAAAAAAAAAACCAAACAACCCAAACCAGAGAAAAACCCCAGAATATCAGTGTGTGTTGTTCTGGCTTACAGTTCAGTACAGAAACACTAGCATGAAATCACTGAAACCATTCTCCATCTTGATACAAATTAGTAATTGCATTTATTATCTCCAGAAGCAAAGGATGCTGCATTTAATTTGTCACAACCTCCAGCTTCTAGTGTCTTCCTGTTAGAAGCTCTGAATCAAAAGCAGCATGGAAGCAATGCCAGGTTTTAGAGCAACATCTCTGAACATGGTTTTACAGTTTTGTTCTGTGCAAAGCCTAGTGCTTTGGCAGACAGTCAATGGCTTCAGCTGACACTTCTCAATGCAAAAGGTGCACGTTAATGAGGGACTCAATAAAAGGAAAACCACTTCGTCACAAGCCTCATTCATAGAGCTGGGATAGGATTTCTATTTATTCCAACCCTGTAAATCCCTGTGTCATATAAATGTGTATGTGTGGGAGGGGAAGGCTCTGATCATCTCCTCTCCCTTTTATACACATAGCGTCTCACAAATCACTGTCACCGCAGGCTCTCGCTTTGCACTGGCTTTGTAGCATTTTATAGCTTTCCAAAAGAACAAGTTGGCACCAGATAGCTCTGAGGATCCTTCGGCACTTCAGAAAATGGGCCAGCCTAGCATGAAAGGCTATCTTCCCAAATTTGTACACTACATGGTGCAAGACAGGGTGTGGAGAAGAAACATGGTGGAAGTTGTCTTAATGAAGTCCATACTTTGAGATCTGAATTCTCTCTGCAGATTTTCCTCTCATGTACCAGAGCCCTCGTGTGACAGCACTGTCCCCAGAAGTCTGCTTTTCCTTTACAATTTATTATCCCCCAGGTGTAACTAGGGAGTTAATCTTGGAGTACAGATCACGTCTGTTCAAAGAGCTTCATCCCAGTGAATCACAGCTAAAGATGTAATTGCAGAGAAGGAGGAAAGAAAAAAAGCATGCAACAAAAAAAGAAAACCACATGGTCTGGTGCTCTGCTGCCTGCCATAAGGGTAGCGAGGTGGGGAGGATGAAGACTGAGAGGCCAGAACGACAGACTGAACACCGCGGTGTGTTACGAAAGCAAAGCAAGCGAAGGACACCACCAGGCTCCCCTCACGGTCCCTTCCACTTCTTTAGAGTGGAGATGACCACCATCTCACCAGTTATCTCAGCAGTTGGTGCAACCAAAGTTAACAGGGACTAGGCATTAGCTCCTCGCCTGGCTGCACCTCACTACCCTCTGTATTAGACTGAACAGCTTTTTAAGTTAACCTGCTGGGTTGGCACTTGCTGTGACAGAGTAGTCACCACTTGGCCAACTAAGGCAGGCACTTGCAGTAAAGGGGTGAGAGAAGAGCATCAGAGGTGTAGCTGCGACCATTAGAGGGCCCTTGGAGGATGCTGGAAAGAGTCTCAACAGAAAGCATCAGAGAGGAGAGAGTAAAAAGCAAACGGCGAGTAATTCTGCCTGTCCTAATTTCCTGGCCTACACTGAACACAAAGGAAATGGAAATCTGCACATTTTTGTTAAATGGCGATACACGTCAGAGCTATCAGCTGAGAGCCATTTTCTTGAAAAATGTACATTTCTGGCATATGATTTCCAATCTGTTTGACTGCCCAGCCCTTGAAACCTATTAAATCTAAGATCAGTAAATCTGTTTTAAGGAATGAAACTATTAGGTGAAGCAATGGCTTTTGCAATCAGTGGTAGACAGAGGAGCATATCAAATGTGTTCATAGAAGGAAGAATGATCTCAACAATTTTCATTCCATAAATCTAAATTCTACCTCGTGTAAAATAATTCAGTATAAGGATAAAAAAAGAGAGAAACTGAACATCTGAAATGAAAAGGAAACACATGTGACAAAGAACATAAATTTACAAGTAAATATTTCCATAAAAATCTGAGTGCGTTTTAGGCTGTATTGGATATTGTGTCTCAAGAGGTTTTGAGATAAAGACAGACTACTAACACGTAGAAGTAAAAGCTTTAAAAAACAGGTTGCAAGAGAACAGGTTGTCTTCTGTGCTGGGAAGTCCAGCATACTGTAGCAGACAGCAGTACAAGAATTGGGCAACAGTGGCTTTAGTGATGCGAAAGAGAGGAAACATAAGGAAATTCTTGACACTTACACTAGCTCACTCAAAAAGAACAAAGGAATCGTGGAAAATTCTGCATCTCAAAAGATAACAGTTCTGGATGAATGAAGCCAACCAACAAACCCTGGAAAAACCAAGCTAGCATAAGGTGGTGAAACACCACTTAATGGGAGGGAGACACAAAATATCAATGTAGAGAGGCGAGTTTGCAAGGCAACATGGTTTTAAGAAATGCAATAAACCCCCTCCCCCCCCAATCAGACCCACTATGTCACAGAGAGGGAAGCTGGTCTCTGCTGTGGTTCATCTAGAACACAGTGCTCAATATTAGTCTAATAAAAAGTGGAAGAAATCTGGAGAGGAAAGTATGAAAAGGAAGAAGGAAGGAGAAAGAGATAAAGCTTTGGAAAGGTGAAACACGAGGTGTGACTATAGATTCAGTGGGATTAGGAAACAAAATATGCGGGGAAATGTTTGCTCAGAGGGCTTTCTGTTACGGCTTTTATTATGAGGCCAAAGAAAACCATTGTGAGTGTGCAGTGGGTAACACAGAACAAATACCTCCTATATAGTCTGGTGGGGAATATCTAGCTCCACAGACATGCTTGACTTCTAGTCATCTGGGGAGGTAGTGAAGCCACAAGATACTTACTTTCCCCTGGGACATCTTGCTGATTATCCTCTGGCTGCTGGGAAATTCCCATTTTTGATAAGATGAGCGTGGCACCATCTCGGACCTTTGAAAAATACAAACACAGCAATGTTAATCGAAAGAAATATGCACTACTGAACCTCTTTCTTAACACCTAAACTGTGGTTTCTTTAATCTTTGGCAGGCAATCTGGACCTGTGATTAAGCTGCCCTTCAAAGGCTTCTGGGGAACTGGCTCTGCAATTCAGAACAGACTCCCTCCCTCCCCCCTCCTTTAATAAGTGATCCCAGTAACACCTCCCGTGAGATTACTGCAAACGCTAGAAGCACCTCCAAGACTTCAGCGGTTCATCACTCCAGCGTGGGAGCCTGTTGTACAAAAATGAGGTTTATCATGAAGAATCAAGACCTGTCTGTTTTCTGAGGGAAAACTAACTTCTATCTTTCCTAATCAGGATATCTGTTGATAGAAAGCAATAAATAGCATACGGAGGGAAGATAAGTGGATTGCAAGTGCTTAGTGGTAGAGTGCACAGTACAAAACCTAAAACAAGACAGTACAAAAACATCAACATCTGCTCTCCTGACCGGGCTGCTGAACAAACCAGACCAGCCCAAAATCTATTTAGCAGCAGAGCAAGGACAAAGCCAACTCTCAGGGGTAGGAAGTGGTAGAGAAGAGATGAATATGAGACCTATCAAAAGGAGCTTTTGAGTGTTCAAAGGAGAATTTGGATTTGGACACCACAATGATGAAGAAACCAAAGTGCTGGCACTTAGGTGATATGTTTTTGGTAAGATATTTAGGCAACATGTCTAGACTTAGTCTTTCACGGTCCCAAGTTTTTATTGCCTAGTCCCAGAGCTATGAGTTTTTTGATTCTTTATGTAGCACAGAAGTTTCTCTAAAAACAAATAAAGATTTTATTTATTACTAGAGAACAGTTAACAGATGCGAACAACTGCTCTGAAACACCTCCTTACATTATAATGCATTAGTGTGTTGATACGTTTCCATCTGCCATCTCTTTGGGATGTTAAATCCAAGTCTGAGAGGATCTGTGCAGTAGAACCTGGACGCCACTCTAAGGGGTAATTAAAATGAGAAAAAACAGGTTTTAACCATGTGCAAAAATAACTACTTCAAGAATGTTTCCGTTTAGAGACCCACTGAGTGTTTAAAGAAGTAATTTGGCACATGCCACAATATGTGGGTTTTACTACGTAATAGTTTGGTCTTCATTACAGAAGTTTACATGAATTATTTCTAACCATGCCCATGACTGCTGATTATTTTCCATAGAAAGTTAAATTCCTTTGTATAGAATATTAAAAATATGGATAATAAGAAGTGCTATACATTCAGAATATAGTAGGACTTTCTGTGGAATAGAAAAGACATTTTTAGAGAATTTACTAGGATTTTCTGAAGAGCAAGAGTTGTGTTGTCTACTTGCAAATTAATGCAGATTAAATGAAGATATTGCAAAACTATTAATCTGAGATTTTGTTATAAGATTATTAGGCCTTTTAAGTGACATCAATTTTTTTTTCCCTCAAGAAGAGAACAGCAATATTGAAAGCCTTCAAGGAGGAAAATTTTCAGAGGCTGGGTCATCATCTCCTAAATGTGCAGCTCCTGTAAATTATAATTCTTTTGAATAACCATCATAAAGGCAAGTCAAAATCAGTACCAGTTTCTGAAATCGCATTATTACTTCTCCATCAGTTAATTGTCCATGCTGTCATTATCACATTAATTAGTACCTGAGATACTGAGTCTGTCAGACATGAATACATTTGTGCTAACAGTCATTAACAGGCTCTTTGCACACTAATGACAATACACCAAAACTTTAAGTCATGAAAAAGAACACTGTAAGAAAGCATTAATTTTTAATGCATATTAAGATTGCTGCAAAATGCTCTATTTTTGCATCCAGCTGAACACAAATTCAACTTCTTTTTTTTTTTAAAGAAAACATATAAATTGCTTTTACAGACATTTTAGGGGATAATACAAAATCACACAACATGTTTCACCTACTCAACATAGTATCACAAGTAGCCACCTACCAAGAACTACACTCTCAGCTTTTGGCCACTGAGAACACGGCAGATTTCTATAGACTTGGTCTATTATCTTTTCCTTTACTTGTGATATCGTATCACAGTTCAGCACTTTCACAGGTATGGAATCGCTTCCTCCATCTTGCACATACACATTTACTGTCTGGGGAAAAAAAAAGAAGAAGGTACATGGTTATTAAGCCGAATCAGTGTTGAATTACCTCTGAAGCTATTTTTCTGGGTGATTTAAATGAAAACAATATCTAAAATTCACTATGCAATGATTATTGCATTCTGGCAAAACAGAAAAGATGCAGAATAGATTTACTCATGTCTACTGTGATATTATTATGGAGTCTTGAGGATTTATTCAAGAACAAAGCAGCTGGTCCATGGACTAGTTAAATGCTTCTCATATAGCCCGATAACCCGGAACATAGAAAAGCACAAGTAATGCAGTGCCCAAACCTAACGGGTTCCCAATAATCGCTTGAGGTGCACGTTGCTGAACTCCTACAGTATTGTGTGCTTTTGCCTTCCTTCACACTGTCTTCGTGGTTGTGATTCTGTGATTCTCAAGGCGAGCGGAGTAGGTCTGTGCATATGGTGATTTCACACGGCTCAGCTGATGAGCAGTGACTTGTTCAGCTCCTGTAGCTTTACCTCCTGTGAGCAGCTGCTCATTCGATATATAGAAGTACACACACACACGTATATGTATATATAAAAGCCATTTATATTATCTTTGGTGTTAGAAGACTTCATTTACAGCTTACTGTTGTCACAATAAGTCTAATAGCTCCAGGAAATACACTTAAGTAGTTAACGCTAGTTCTAAGGTATTACTGTTTTCTGATAGTATTGACATGTTTTTTTTAATGTTAAACAGAATTTTTTGAAAGCCTGTAATTTGCTAAATCTAGAGTGAATTTTTTAAAAGTAGCTTCACTATGTAAGTGTCAGTTTTAATACAGACAAAAGCAAATGAGAAAACTATGGCCAGGAAACCTCCCCTGAAGGATAAAAATCCCACCAAAACCAAATAGATGTTATGAAAAGCCTCTTTCTTTCCACTAGCTGAACCCATACAACAGCTCAGAGTCCTTGTGGATCTTTTGCCAGTCAGGTAGCTTTGGAGGCCAGGCACATCCAAAGCATCGCAGCTCTCAAACACATATGCTCCTGCCAACAATAATGCCTGAATTTATCATCTCAAATCTCAGAAACAAACTTGCATGGCTGGTATTTTTAAGCAAGTGAAGAAAAGCTACGCCATACGGCAGTCAAATTAAACATGATTGCACTGTCCCCTGACAGAACCCTCAAACTAATCATGAGATTTCACCTTCCTTTTCCTATTAGCTTTATGGTAATTAGACATGATTTTGCTGCTGGTTCAGTATGCAGCACGTCAGCGTAACCAGTGATGCAAAACAGATTCATCTTTTAAATAAGAACAATTAGAGAGCAGACAACTGCTCTATACTGTACTTCCCCACCGTGTCTCACTTTCAGGCAGAAGTGAACTAATTAACTCATGCTTTAACCTACCTTGGTGCACAAATGCTCCCTAACTGTTCACAGTTATGTCACCATCGTGCCCAATAACTTATAGCAATAGTAACCCCCTTCATAATCTTTGATCATACATATATATATACACATATTTCCCATCATCTTCCGTGCACGCACACACATAAAATCTTTGTTTGATGGGAAATCTGTAAATCTGGACCAAATACTGCTACTGTACAATGCTATAATGTTTAATGTCTAGCTAGTATGCTTGTTGTGCCCACATCTGACTGCATACACAAATTTTCTGCTTTCACACTGCATTCATTTAGCTTAATTGCAGGCATTGGCTTTTTTGTGAAAAGAAACAGACTGAATAAAGAATTATTGCCATCAAGTCTTACACGATGTACACTGCAAGTAAATTTTGTTCTCCATACGTAAGAGAAAAGATAACGAGCATTGCCAGTGTGGTTTATATGGGTGGCACTTTCAGCTTAGATATGAAGATGACAACTGGACTAATTGCCAAAATATCAACTGAACTTAAAATACTTCTCCTTGCCCAGCACACCCTTTTTCTCCAGGCAGTCTAGGTCACACTCTAGTGATTCTGCGAGTGAAAGTCCTACAGCAATCTCCTCACATCAGCCCTCCCATCAGCATCTCTTCAGAATACATAAAACGGTGATTTTTTTTTTTAACCAGGACTTAATAAAGCTTTTTATTAAGTTTCTCTTTCCACACTGCAGATATGTCACTGCATGTTTCTCAGTTGGAGACAACCACAAATGGCTCCTAACACATCAATAAAAGAGAAATCGGAGAGGGAAGAAAAAAATCCTGTGTTGGTGGTTGTGCTTCTTTATTCATTGCACTGTATCCTGAAGAAAACCAGCAAGACTGTCAGAAAGAGTAAAACTAGAATTTACGCTCCCTAAACAGCTAAAGAGTGGGCTGCTTCAGATTTTTAAAATGACAGCGAACCTGCGTGCTGGAGTCTGGTTGAAAAAGTGGTGGAAATGTGGCAGTGAGCAGAATGAAGCAAAAGCAGAATTTCTAATAGGTAACTAGACCATGGCACTGGTGATGAGGGTCAGGGCGTGGTGGAGCTCAGGAATCCCTGGGGCAGGGATGTCCACTTCATCCCACTTGACGAAGCAACAAGGACCCCAACACGGGTCTCCAGAATTGCCTGTAGAGGCAGCTTCCCCTCATCACTGTAGGGAATTACTTCCTTAGGTGGAAATAAACCCCCTTCAATGCCAGTTGGGCTCCCTGCATTGAAGAGAGTTTCAGTCACACAGGAACAAGTGCAGGAATAGGTGCCTGAAGTGTTTTGAAGATTGCAGAGCCATGTCACAGGACTGCAGAGGAGCTTGTATCCTGGTAGACTAATAAAATGATCTCTAAAATGACATTTGATATGCTGACGAGCAGCAATCACAAGGGAGAAAGACAACTCGAACTGCAAGCGTAATGTTAGTGCAAGAATTCTGCAAAAATCAATTGCCAGTTAATTTAGATGGGAAAAGGGAAGGAGCCAAACACTCTGACCATTGCTCAGTCAGACTTTGAGAATATTAAAGGGATTTACTGAAACGGATTCCACAGTGGCAGGACTTGGATTTAATGCTTAGAAGATACTTTATAATTCTGTTTTCCTTCTTGGAGACTTGCTTTGGTCAAACTATCGACAGTCCTGCCCACGATCAGAATTTCTATGCAGATCACATTTGTCCAGAAAAGTATGTACAGACTTAGCACTACAGGACTTAAGTTTAAAGAAGAAAAGATTTTAGAATATATTAATCATGCTCTGCTTACCAACTGCGTATACTCTACATCATCTCCCAGTAAGCCTGTGTCATTCAATGTATACTTGGCTTTCTTTAGTACAGCATCCACTGGGCCTTTTTCTACCTGGTGTTTGATAGCTTTGAACAATTTATAAAGAGGCTCCCCGGCATTGTCCTGTTCAAAGGAAAGGAAATAAAGCAAAACCAAAAGATACGCTCAATGCAGTGTGTTTAAGTATTATTGATAAAAAAACTCCCACAGGCAACAGACTTCAACTCTTACCTTGAGGTACTGATATAAACAAATAGACATCCAGTTAGACAACATTCTCTCAACAACCGTTTCAGATCTGAAAAAAAAAAAAACCCAACCCTGAGTATGGTAAGTGTGCTTAATGACAAAGTTTTAAAGAAAAACATTGCTTGCTTGAAATATAATATTTTTATATGCTTAACTGCGTGCACTCTCCTAATGCAATGATTTCCCTATAGAGTCTTGAGAGCATGTACTTGCTTTAGGATAAGTGCTTTGTATTGCTCATCATTCCCGGGTACCTTCAGCTCATTACGGAAAAGCGCACATCCTTTATGCAAAATCCTAAATTGGGTCTGCGCTGTAAGAGCTGAAAAATTAACCCAGTTGTGCAGTTACTGGGAAATAACTTACAGATTACAAAGCTACAACATACACAGACCAAGGTCTTTCATAATTTCTTTGGGATAACAACAGGGTTAAAAACACTAGAGCAAGCCCTCACTGAATGCACAATGCAAGCTGATTACGTGTGCTCGTTACAGAGATGATGTGTGGTTTAATTGCTAGATTATTTGGAATAAAATTAGATTAGAAAGTAAATGAAATGTTCTGTATTGTATTTTGAAGTAAGGCAGATGTTTCAGTAATCTTGATGCAGATTCCACACTACAGTATTTGAATAAGGAAATCCATTGCCAGCAGTCCTCCTGCCTGTGCCTTCCACAGCTATGCCTGGTGAACCTGTCTCCTTCATATGCCTGGGCCAGGCTATTTCTGACTTTCTCAGACAGTTGGCATTTTAATACTCACCACTGCAAAAGAAATACATTTACAGAAAAGCGGAGAACTACAGAAAATATGACAATCATTCAAACCTTCTTAGCATCAGCTTTGGGTTTTTGGCCACAACATACTGCTCCATCAGTTCTAAGAACAGCGTCCTCATGATGTCAGTGTAGTATTCTAGTTTTCCATGTAAAGCAACTGTCAGTAAAGATGCAAAATACACTTTAGCTCGAGCAGAGAACTCCCTTTGGTTTTCCAGCGTGTGAATAAACTGAAATAGAAAACAAATGTAAAAACAAATCAGACGAAAGGTTTCTGTAGAACCTCAAAACTTGTGTGCTCTAAGAAGACATGCAGTATTATTTTAACCCTAATCTTCTAAGCACAGAATGGAAAAGTTTTAAAAATCTACTTATAAGAAAGTCTTGCCTATAATTTGTTGTTAGATATACACACGGTGTACTGGACTAACCCAAGAAATGCTTATGTGCTTTAACAGAAGGCTTATCTAAAAATTAGGATGCTTTAATGAAATGAAAAAAGGTGTTCTGTGACATTTTTTTTTAAAAGCAAAAAGCAACTCCCCTCTCCCTCAAATTCCAAACTCCCAGCCCTTTCACATCAAATTACTAAGACACTAATCTAAGTACACCTGGGAACGCGCTCTCATCTGCCATAAACTGTAATGCTACCATTAACCAGCTCAGCTCTGGAGCCTCATTTAAAAAAGAAGTTAGAAGCCTAAATCTATATTTAGGTGTCTGACAATCAGCCTCGGTTTTTGAGAGTGAGCAATTAGAAGTCTCTTCAGAGCCGCTGCGAGCACTCATCGATCTTGATGAATAGGCCACTTGAGGAGCCTCTGCCTCTCTGGGGCAGAGATCCAGCAGACGGCTGCCTGCCGGTGACTCTGTGAGAAACCAGGATGGAATCCTCATTCTCCCATCACGTTTCTTAAAAGGCTAAAACAAACTTGTAAAAGCAGTTTTTAAGCCAGATTGGGCAATATCTGTTTTCTTACAGCGACTGCAATATTGACTAACTCCATACTACGTGACCTGGCACAGAAATATCTTGCCTCTCCCCTTCACTAGGAAGCTCTGGGTGTGAGGCCACGTTACTGTGGAACTAGAACCGTATGCAAATCCCTTATTTTTAATAATTTTGGTTCACTTGTGCTTGCAAACCCGCTATCTCGTACACGCAGGTATGCCTAGCTGAGAGACAAGGTGAATCTCCCACAGTACTCACATTAATGAGGAATGATTTGCTATTGAGAAGGTTGGAGAACTGGTTCAAAGCCTGCTCCACAGTCTGCCGCCTGGCCTCAGGAATGTCCAGCTTCCCCGTAATCATCACATCTTTCTCTCCGTCTTTGGAGGGCAAGAAGAAGACTCTGTCCGTGTAGGTTTTGTAGTCCAGCACTGGAATTCCAGCGTCGTTGATATCATTTGTCTGATCCTCCATCTCAATCATTAGATCTGGAATATGCACAACGGTTTAAACGTTTGTTTAAAAAGAGCCTGCAGCTATTTTTGGTGACGTGATCTCTTTGGGTGCCTTGTAATGAAGAAAACGCAACACCAAAAACTCTATTTCATCTCACATCTTCTCCTCCTGTTCTTACCAACTATTCTGTTAACTACAACCACAGCTAACCCTGCGGTGACACGAGGATAACTGCCTTCAGCACAGATGGTTTCCTTGTTGCTGCCTATCTGAAAAAGGGCCTTAATGGACATCTGGATGAGTTCATGCAGGATTGTAGCACAGAGTCAAAAAAAACAACCAACCCTAAAAGACCCCTGCAATATAATTTTCTTGGTTTTTTTTTTTTTTCCAATGCACATTCTATTCCCTCTAGTCTAGGTAGTAATAAAAGTTTTTTAAAAAATACATAACAATCAGGAAAGAAAGGTTTAAAGTGTAAAGCATGCTAATTTAATTGGAAGGAAATGGATGACATGGAGGAAGAAGGTTAAATGGTTCACTGAAATGGATGGAAATATTTCTGTGGGATTCAAAAGCTCTGAAGATCTTAAAAGGGACAACAATTAGGGAATCATCATCTAGCTGAAGGCTTTCCAATTACCTGATATTGCTGATTGACTAGAATACCATGTTAATTAATATAGTGACCTATTGTCTCAGCAATTTTATTGCTCTTAATTCACTCATTTACCCCTCTCTTTTATAGCAATCAGCAAAGCTGAGGGAGAAAGCATCTTGTGGTTTTCAGCTCTGTGGTATTTGTACTTCCTCCCTCATGTCCCTTTCCTTGGCTATCTTTGGTCCCATGTATTTTAGACTGTCTGCACTTTGTGCTGTTGACATTACAATTTCACAATATGGATCCAGAATGTGTTTTGACTTTAGCGTTTCCTTTTACTGCCAGCCAAGGCAGATGTAGTTTAGGAACAGGATTACTCCTTGGATGTATGTTCTACTTCCCCATTGCTTGTGCCTGGTGGAGCTGAGAGGAAACCTTCAACCCAACACACAGCAGGAGTCTGTAGCCCCCCACTAGGAGTGTCAGCAAGAGAAAGGCACCTTCTCCTTTCAGAAACAGGTATGAAATTCCACAGGAGAGGTGGCGAGAGGGAGGGCTGTTAACTTTGATCGATCTTCTCACAGTTTCAAATGCAGTTTGAAATGAAGCCCATTTGGGAACAGTTCTTGATTCAAACATTTGCTTCTGGTTTGTGTCTAGAACCTGGAAGGAGTTGGTTTTCCATAGGAAGCAAACTGGTACAAGAAAAGAACATCTTGTTCCAGAAAAGCCAGAAACACAAGACTGGAAGAGGCTTCCAGCATGGCTGAAATCTCTCAGATTCTCCGAGTTTCTTAAATTAATTTCCAAGTCTAACCTGAATTTGCTGTTTAATTCAATACTGCTTTTTAGCCACTGTCAATATGAAATAATCTATTTCTCTTTAGAAATAAAACATGGTTTGTTTTTTTTTTTTCAGTAAAGATTATTTCAACATGACCCAACAGCAACTATAATTCAGATAATGAGGTGACATTTCATGGCAATATTTAGGCCAGTATTTGCAATGTTTGCACTCTGATGCCTAATTTAAGCGTTGCAATGAGTAGTTCCATGTGTAGAAATGCTGAGCCTTCACACCTCCCGCTGCCTTCCCTGGGATGATGCCTCTGTATTTACACAGAACAATTAGCTAGCTCCTCAAATCAAGCTTAAGGTTTTCCCATGATAAACAGGGCAAAATGCTATTTCTCCCCTGCAAGCTTGCCAAATTATCCCTTTGTATTATGATTGCTGCAATAAATTTTAGAGATCCGAAAACAGTTTTTAATGTGCATACTTGGCACATACAGCCATTGTGCTAAATACTAAATGTACAGTTAGTCACTACAAAACATTCTTTCCTCTGTATCCATGGCCACTCACATTAATGGCTATAAGTAACCCCAGTCTCAACTAGTTTCTCTTTCCTAGTTGCTAACTGTCCTGCCTTCAGACTAAACCTATCCAATTCTTTTAATAACCTCAGGTCCCTATTTTATTTAAGGCTTTCATAAATCATATCAAATATCTGCTGTATGTCAACGTCAGTAATCAAGATTACTAAGATCTACTAATTATTTGTTCCCAGAAGACAACTTTAGCAAGCTACCACCATTGCTCCAGCCCATCTTCTGACTGCTCAAGAGGACCCGCAGGAGCGCAAACATCTGTCCTACCTGTGAATTCCTTCTTGCACCGGTCTCTGACACTCTCCTCCAGGCCTTCCAGTTGTGATTTAATTTTTTCATACTCTCGTTCTGCTTGTTGGCTCTTGCGTCTTTATGGAAGAGAGGTAAGATTTTTAAAATGTTACAAACTGCAAAAGTAGGTAAATTGCAACAGCGCTGAGTGGGAAGCCAAAGGACTGGGGGACATTTTCGTGATTTTGATTTCTTTTTAAACACTGGCAGCAGAAAGAGGATGGAGGAGGAAACCAGCAACAGTGGACCAGGTCTTCATTCCGTCTAAATCAACCTGTCAGTATCACGGGCCTGCTGCTTCAAAGCACTCTTGGGCCAGTGATTTAAAATACAGTAAGCAGTAGCTACAAATGCTTTTAACCACATATTAAGTACAGAAACTCAATTTGTATGTAGTGAACAAAGATTGCTTGCAACATGTCCTGCACTGGCTCTGAGCCACCCAGGAGCATATCAGGGACTGAAATGAGAAGGTTGCAGACGAGAACTTCAGTGCTGTACAGCACATACTTCTGCATTGCTTCGGCTATATTGATATGCACCCTAAGAGTGAAATCCACCCCTTCCTGAGGGACAGTATGAGACCCTCATTACTAACCTTAACATTGGGCTAAGTATGTCTTAAATGAAATACAGTCATTGTTCTGGCCCTTTGTGAAGCATGAATTTCACCATTAATCACAAAATTCGTGTGTGGGTAACGCTTTACCTCAGCTGGAAAGGCCAAAAGGACCTCTTAGCCAAATCCATCCAGCTCAGACCTACAGTGCTGACAGAGGCAGCATAAATGCTGATGGTTATGTATACAGAATAAGTTATCTCCTTCACAAGAGGCACTTTAGCTGCCATTTCAAGAATGTATATGTGCAACCCAGTCTGCAATTGTGTGCATGGAAAGCCTGGGACCAATTGTTGTGTTTATGTATAAAAGACGGACTGGGCTGACTGACACCAAGGAATTTGGTGTGCGTGAGGGGAATAAATTGGTGCTCATACATATTTCCTGCTGTAACTGCCTTTCTTAACTCTGCAGCTCATGAAAAAGATGAAGGTAATTTCTGTAGACTGAGCTGAAAACAATCAGGTAGTACCTTGGAAGCTTTAGGACAGCAAAACTACCTAATTAAAAGAACTCACCTGTAACAGATGATAGAAATGACGATGATTGCTATCATAGGAATAAGTACCAGTGGCAAAATAAGATTCAGTGGGATGTCACTCACACGTGTATCATATTCCACCCTTCCGAGGACCCATTCTCGGAGCCCAAATTTCACCTAATTAGATAAGCACAGACATTTGTCTCAAAAAGTGCAAATGGACAGTGGTTCACTTCACGGTTGCGCTCTAAATTCTTAGTAATTCTCACTAAGTGAATTTCCAGCTCAAACTGCCAAACAAAGGAAATATTTCTGAATATTTTAGACTGAATTTAGGTCACCGGCGCTTTGTTAGATGAAGTAATTTTATTTTGCTTAGCAGAGGAAGTAAAATCCCTAGCCTGTCTAGCAACAATTTTACATTCCTATGTAATGAAGGTAGAAGGCATTTGGCAGCTTGGGACCGC
>NW_010266197.1:21060-53699 GCF_000690775.1 Eurypyga helias
TAGACTGCAGGCAGAAGCTGGAGGAAGAAAGAACTGCAAGGAGTTTCTTCATGGTACTACAACAGCTTTGGAGAACAAACTACTTCAGTTAAGAAGCACTGCATCAGTGTCACTTACAGATGGTATTAAATTCTACTGAAAAGGTAACCTACAATGAATTCAGGGAGGTTATTGATGGTATCTCTCTTCTGCCGCTTCTTTGGTTTGCAGGCAGAAGCTGGAGGAAGAAAGAACTGCAAGGAGTTTCTTCATGGTACTACAACAGCTTTGGAGAACAAACTACTTCAGTTAAGAAGCACTGCATCAGTGTCACTTACAGATGGTATTAAATTCTACTGAAAAGGTAACCTACAATGAATTCAGGGAGGTTATTGATGGTATCTCTCTTCTGCCGCTTCTTTGGTTGAGGCTGTACTTCTGGTGGCTCACAGTACAAGTCCGTTTCAGTGAGTGTTTTTATATTGCAAGGCTCGTCACCCACAAAAGCCTGGGCCTCGTCTATCGTCATGGCTTTGTTCAGGTTACTGCCCTAGACAGAAAAATACAAGGCTAGGTCATCATCACAAAGTCTGGGGAGAGAAGATGTCCTGAGCTGGAACTTTCCATTTGGATAATTTTTACAAGCAGATGTGATTTGCACTGCAGTGTACAGAAGAGCAGAGTGATTGGAAATTATGCAATTCCTCTCCTTTCCTTCCTGGTGAGAGAAGAGATGTCCTCTCCAGTCCTTGGGAGCTCTGTGGCAGAGGGTATTTTCAAATGCCAGGCTCAGCAGGAGGGGGCATCCCTGGGAAACCCAAAGAATGGCTAAAATGATGGCAACTATGTCTGAGAAGGGGAGGGGGAGAGGAAAGGGGAGCTGACTGTCATAGAATCATAGAATGGTTTGGGTTGGTAGGGACCTTAAAGATCATCTAGTTCCAACGCCCCTGCCATGGGCAGGGACACCTTGCACTAGACCAGGTTGCTCAAAGCCTCATCCAGCCTGGCCTTGAACACTTCCCGGGATGGGGCATCCACAGCTTCTCTGGGCAACCTGTTTCACTTCCCACTGCCCTATCCACGAAGAATTTTTTCCTTACATCTAATGTTCATCATCTAGCAGAGGTAAGGGACTCTACCAACATTTTTGGGTATGGTACCAAACAGCTGTTAAGGGTTCGAGAAAGGAAGGAAAAATTCCATATATGCTTCAAGGACAAAATGAGCAACCATCATCTCTTGACAAGCTTACCTTTGCATTAATAAGTTTGTTGACTTGTTTCTTGATACCGTCTGTGAAGTTTTCAAAGGTCGGGTCTGCAACATAGGCAAAGGAGTGGCTCTCATTTTTTACAACCAAATGATAATGATCCATTAGAATAATAGTGGTAATGTTATAGTTTTCTGGGTCTTCCAGTATCGGTAGGGAAGAAAAAACCACTGTGGTTTCATTGAGTCTTGTAACAACCTTTCCATCAAACTGTAAGAAACAAGACAGGAAGAACATGCACATTTTAGAGTTTGACTAATTCCTATACATAACTGTTCATAACTTTAGACTGTAGAAATAAAACCACTAGATTTATATCTTCTCCAAACAGCAGAAATAACATAGTATGAGTGTGCTGGTTTTGGCTGGGATAGAGTTAATTTTCTTCACAGTAGCTAGTACAGGGCAATGTTTTGGATTTTGCTTAAAATAGTGTTGTTAACACAGAGCTGTTTTCATTATTCCTGAGCAATGCTTACACAAAGTCAAGGCCTTTGCTGCTCCCCACCAGTGAGTAGGCTGGGGGTGTACCAAAGCTGGGGCGAGGCACAACTGGACAGCTGACCCCAAGTGACCAAAGGAATATTCCATACCATATGATGTCATACTCAGCATATAAAGCTGGGGGAAGAAGAAGGAAGAGGGGGACATTTGGAGTTATAGCATTTATCTTCCCAAGTAACTGTGATGCGTGACGGAGCCCTGCTTTCCTGGGGATGGATGAACACCTGCCTGTGATGGGAAGTAGCAAATAAATTCCTTATTTCACCTGGTTTGCACACATGGCTTTTGCTTTACTGTCTTTATCTCAAACCACAAGTTTTCTCACTTTTCCGATTCTCTCCCCCATCCCACTGCCAGGGAGTGACTGAGCCGCTGTGTAGGGCTTGATTGTCATCTGGGGTTAAACCACTACAATGAGGTATTCTCCAAAAAGAAAATGAAACAAATTTGTTGATGGGAATAAATTGTTGATCCACTATGTTCTAGCAGCTGCCTGCAGATAAAGCTTAGGCTACAGATCAGTTTCCATTGCCTCCAAATTCTGTGGCTCTGGAGTATACGGGGCTGATACCGTAAAACTGTTTAATCAAGAGGTTAACATGGGAGCTTTAATCCAGATCTCCTGCACCATTAAGTATCCCAGGTAGATTCTTTTCTACTGACACTGTAGAATACCTCACTGAAATTCACTACAATTACTAAGTAAAATTTTGGAATAAATTTACCCAATTGTCAACTACGCAAGGCAACAACTGGGTCAACCTGTCCTCAATCTGCAATTACACAAGCTTTTTTTTAACATGGAAACGCCTTCAGTCATTCAGTAAGGTCAAGAACAGCCAATTACACCACTAGGAAACCTCAACATTTTTTCTTTCACCACCTCAGTTTCTCACTTTGAGAAATGCAGTTCCATAGCTCCTCCCCCACATTTCTGATATTGCCATAAATGTGGAAGCAAATCAAAAGATTAGAAAAGTTTCTAGTCTTAACCAAGAATGTATGCTGTATGTAATGCCAACTTAAGCTGATCTGCTGAGAAGATACTGAGCATACATAAGAACGGGGGTAAGAAATGTTGATAAACACTGTCAAGAATGCTAAACAGACTTTAAAATTGTCCTGGGAGGTAAGGTTGGTTATCAAGATAATTACATGTTGCAGTTTACGGCCTAAGAAAAGTTGGAGCTTTCCTCTTAAAATTCTTTAAGGATAGGGTTCTGATGGACCCAAATCCAGCTGGTTTTGGCATACTCTAAAAGTCGAATCATGCATATAATACAAAACACGCACATTACCAACTCTATATGGATCACAAGACAGTCTTAAATTGAAGAGCCAGCCTCAGAAAAAGGTCTTATAATGCTCTCACTGGAAGATCACTTTTAAGTCCTCAATCATTGCATTAAATTGCAATCTTCATGAGAAGAGTGGGAAATTGAGACTGTCAGTAATGTCAGTTCTTCTGAACATGAGATGGTAGAAGGGTTAGTTTTTTCTTTAATGTTATTTTTCACAATTTTGTGAACATGCTATAGGTGGAATATGCATGAAGCACGAAAGAAAAGAAGACTCGGCTCACTGAGGTGTGAGAAAATAAAAGGCACTGACTCTGCAAAGCTGAGTACTCAGCATTGTCTGGATTTGGGTCCTGTTTCAGGCAAATCTCTAAAGCTTGCAGGGGGAGAAAAAGGAGAAAGACAAAGAAAAAATAATTCTGAAATACATTCATCTTTACTACTCAAAGCTTAGTTCTTCTATCCTTACTCATATTGATTGAAAATAATTCTAAAGCAGAAGATTGCAAGTGAATGCAAATCAAGATGGTAGGAGCAGACTCTTCTTCCATGGTAAGCCTGAACAGACACAGAAATCTGTTCAAATGTTATTCTAGTCCAAGCCCAGTGAAAACCAGTGAGCAAACTTAACTGCATTTTTTGAACAGATTATATGTTATGCATCCAGTGTGATCCCTTTGGGAGGAAAGAAAGAAAATTACCCTTTTGCGATTCATTTTCCCTCCTTCTGGACGCTCTGCGTGTACCACCAAGGAGAAACTCTGGATGAGCTTAAAACCAGTTCCAGTTACTGTAATATTTCTCCCTCCACTGCAAGGCAGAATTAAAAAAGAAGTCAAGTCATCGGCAAACTACCACAGCTACAGACTGCTTTATCCCGCACTGCTACTACTCCCACTGAAAACGGCTGTATGATGCCTTCATGACAATGACATGGCCTACACTAGTGACTTCTGTTAAAGCTGTTGATGACCACAGCATCTGAAAGCAGCAATGGCAACTTCAAACTCATTTTAAAACAGCAGAATAAAAAAGCACAAATTGCTTTGTCAGTATTTGTGGCTTTTTGTTGGAGCCTATCTTTGTGTGCTTTCCTTCTCCAATGTTTTTGTTAAAATCACTCCACAGACACAGAGACAAAGGTGAGAGTGTATTTTCCCCAGGTCTGCAGGAACGCGGCTTCTCTATCCCCTTTCATTTGCAACACGTTGTTTAAAAAATAATGCATTCGCCTAAGAATGCATGCCGGATGTCAGTGGGAATTAAAGTCATCAAAGTAACATGGATTTAGAGGGATAGCAATCCTCAAGGCAATCCATTAAAGTAAGCTCCAGTTTATATAGAGAAAAATAAGAAGTCTTTGAAATCCCATGGGGTAAATCACTACTGATCTACCAAAAAAACCCTTCAGGCCCCAGAACCACCTGAACCAAAAATCAAAAGCAAATATTAAAACCATCCTATTTTACTTAAGTGACTATTCAGTATTCAAGGAGGCAGTTACCGATTTCTCCAAGAGAAGTCACGGCCAATTTTATTTTTAATGTCCTATTTGTAAGGTCAAGATGTTACACTTCTTTTTACTGAAAGGAAGTGGTAAGATCATGATCTCTCTCTGCCAAATGTAGCCCACGAAGCAGACAGATTGGAGTATTAGGGAACAGCAGAGACCAAGGTGAACCAAGGCCACAAGTTTGTCCCTGTATCGGTAACAGAACGACTTCCAAATCCAGAGGTATGCTACAAGGAGTTTGATACAGATGATTTGCCATACTGCTACAACCAGGAGTGGTGTACATTTCTTTGGTTTCACAAATAGTGCTAGCTGAGCTTTCTTCCAGAAGGAACCAGATGGGGTGTGAGTACCACCACCAATGAGAGCGTATCTTTTAAAATCATTATTGAACCCTGATCTAGATTTGCCAGAAAGGTAATTTTCTCCTCATGGGACAAAGAGCTGACATGCCATAACTTTCCTCTGTTTCCAGCACAGTTATTAAAAGCCGAATAGAAGAAATGTTAGAAACCTTTTCATTAGAAACCTTTTATACAGATAATCCTTATAGGGTATTTGTAAGTAATACAAAGAACATGTTGGCTGACATCATGCTGAAATGCTTCAAACCTCTTTCTTTGAGGTATCTTCATTTCAAAACACCTCATTACCTTTTCTCCTGTCAGGATTTACCTTTGAAGTGGGGATTAGAGTTTGGAGGTAAACAGAACACTTTCAAACATCAGCTGCAGTTAAGAAAGATCACAAACTACATATCTAAATGTGTGCATGGCTGGAGTACAGGAGTTTTTATTTCAAACAGTTCAACTAATAGGTCCATTACATATCACACATATTTGAACCCAACTGTAAATGAAGTTATGACAAACATTTCATTACCTGCTGAAGCTATTTACTGGCAGGAACTTGGTGACAGTAGGATTCTCACTGTATGAAAACGACTGTGGCACATTAATTGTCATGCCCCCATAGTTCATGGTGACTTGAACAGGTCCAACCTTGCTATTAGGTCCTGTGATGCAAACGATCTCGTCTCCAAATTCAGTGCTAGATTGGAGAAGGGGAAACATCTTCAGTTATTATCATTATGGAGATTTGTATTCTTTGCTGCAGTACTCCAGAAGCAACAAAAACAGGGCTCTATTTTTGCTAGTAGTTACAAGAGGCTACAACACTTTCTCTGGATCACTTAGGGTCCTTAAAAAAGATTCAGAACATGAAAAGGAAGTGTGCAAATACAAGAACAATGCAGTATCAGCACACCTTTTTTTGTGGGCAGAGAAGGGCAACAATTAATAAAAGGAAAAAGAAGTGAGAGAAACAAGCCAAGGGGTGCTAGGAGATGAAGATTTTTTACTGAACCACTGAGGAGATGGTGAGTGACACCATGGGTGGGTTGGGAGCAGGCAGTCAAGCAGAGAAAGCCTAAATCGCAAGAATATTTGGATATCCAAGTTCTCCCACTCTGTTTGTTTTTCACAGCTGCTTCTTCCAAGTGGAGCCTCTGAGTGCATTTCTGTCTGAATGTTACGTGCAGAGCACCATTGCATGGGATGAGTCACGGAGAGACAAACAATGGATTTGTTTAATTTCTAAAGGCCAGAAAAGGTTGGGGCTCTGTTAGGATACAGATCTTTATTGCCAGTTACTACGTACACATTGCAAGGCTGGCTACCGACTGAAACTCTGACGTCCTTCTTGGAACCAGTGGCCAGGTTTATACCAGTGATGGTAAGTGTGGTTCCACCCGCTTGTGGACCAATTTGAGGTCTTATTTGATAAGGCTGAGGATTCTGCAAAGAGGAGATGATCAAACTATTGGTCAAACGAAGAAAATTAAGTTAAAATTTACACCAGCATTAATTGGTATAATGATTCACAGAAGTTTGATATTACTACCTGAAAAATAATAAAATTAAAATAATGACAGATAATAAAATAAAACAAAACCTTTCATTATTCATGCTGAAGGAAGAAGTAACAGATGATGTGAATGTACTGGTATTTTTTCCATACTGTATTTTAAGAGGCTTTATATGAATTTCAAGTCCCTATTTGCAAAATCTAGAGCTAGCTGCCATTGTTTGTGAGAGCTTCCTGTTGGATTTCTTGTTTTCATATTTACTTGAAGATTTCCCTCTTCCTTATGGCTGAGCCTACCTTCACCTTTCCTTACCCTTTCCTACATTCTCTATCAGCTACAGGAGAGACCGAGCAAGGTTTTCAGAACTGGTACTGAACAAAAGAATATTAAAGTTCCCTTTATCTCATAAGGCTCCTAATTGCAGCAAATGTTACCCTATTCTTGAGCTATGAGCTTGCAAAGAAAGAAAATCAGAAAACACAACCCTTTTTTTTACGCACCTAGCACCTTGGAGTGGATTTCTTAAAACCAGTTGAAACAAGCAGATACGTTTCAAATTGTTATGGAATTTGTTGGATATTTAGATTTCTCAAGTAAGTTTCCTCTTTTTGTTCTCAATTCAGCCTTTGTTTCCGTGACTGTATTCCGGGAGCTATGACAACTACTGTAAATCAACAGTGAGGGCTTTTCATGAACAGAGTGATTTAATTACTCCATCGCTAAGTAGTCCCTGCTTCCAGTTGAGAAAAGCATCCTTCTTCAGGACAACACTGAAGCTGCTGAATCAAGAGGATGACCAAAGCTGTGCAAGTGGGTTACCAGCCGGCTCCAGTGGCCAGGCCATGCCCCGCAGACGTGCCACAGCCCTCGCACCAGGTCGGGAGTCGTTGTGCACACAGCCAACAAGGTGGTCCCGCGCAGCCGGCTGCCACGAGCGCCACGCACACAGGATGCCAGGTCCAAGCATGCAGCAGGGGCACTGCTAGGAAGGACCCTGCCTTTGCTAAAGCATACCAGATCAACAGCTTAGGGAGGCTGTGAATAGGCAATGCATTTTCTGACATATAACTGTGCTTCTTCATCCGTATTCGAATAAGTGCCTTCCTTAAGTGAGTCCACCAAGCAATCAGCTAATTTCCCAGTCTCATGTATATTTGTAAATGACATCTGCTCTCCTCCTCCTCTTGCATAATCTTGCTAAAATGGTTGGCTGATAATAAAATCCACACTTGGGGCTATTCTGTATTAATCATACGCAAATAAAGGAAGAGCAAAGAAGTTTGAAAACCTCCCTGGCTGATGAGTCTTCCCCTGACCACCATCACACTGCACTGACCTCCCACTCTAAGGAGGAGAAGCGCTGTTCAGAAGCAGAGTGCGCCAAGCCCACGCCTTACTAGTCACGCAGCAAAACCCCCTTCTCCCGTGTTGTTTTGCTCAGGCACAGACTGACATCTCTGTGGCAGCTTACAGCTACAAAACCGAGGCCCCATGAGTGGCAGGGGGGGGGGGGGTTGACTTCACGGTAACTTTACAAATTTGTTTTATGGCAGCACAGATATTATAGAAACACGGAGAACTCGTACTTGCTGTGCTTGTTTTATACTTTTGTGTCTGAGCAACTTCCCTCTGAAGGAATGCATCATGGTTCAGCACACTTCACAAATCCACAATGACAACTGTAATTTGCTCTCAAGTCATTGAGCTTTAGGAATATGCTTTAACACTAATTGGGTGTCAATTGCTTTTCTTCCCTGAGAGAAATCTGTTTGTAAACCCTTCACTCCCCGAGCTGTACGTTGCTGCAGCATGTAACTGCTCTTGTGCACTAACCTTTGATTTTGTTTTAATTTAATACATCACTTGGGTTACAAGATTTATGTAGGGAAGTGACTCAAAGTAATTTTTAAGCATTTTTAAAGCCTTGATTCAATATAATAGAGTCAACTAATACTTGCTCGCTTAGGTCTATACAACCCTCCCTGTGCATACTCTTCTTTGGATTTAATTGCTTGCCGATTTAAGCTAAATTGAAATAAGTCACGCCAGGGCAAATAAAAAGTTTGAGGGGGTCGGATTTAAAAATCCCACTTGAAGTTCTAATTAACACAAGCCTAGACAAACACTTCCTTCTTTTTTTGTAACACCATTCTGTTGCTAAATAAATTACAATCAAAATAGCATATATAAAAATCAGTCAATAAATAATTTATAAAAATGTATCCAGTACTTAAGTGTAACCTTACCACATGGACAGAAAACCATACCTTTTATTAACTTCAAATTAAATCTTAATTGC
The DNA here is from genome assembly GCF_000690775.1 of Eurypyga helias. NCBI lineage: Eukaryota > Metazoa > Chordata > Aves > Eurypygiformes > Eurypygidae > Eurypyga > Eurypyga helias. Next base: position 29,794 of record NW_010266197.1, read on the forward strand.
TATAAATTGTTAAGCATGTTGGACCTCTCATCTGCAGTAAAAATCCACAGCAATGATTAGCTTCATAAGATGCCTGGGATAACTTTCAGATGAACATATCCCCCAAGAACCATTAAAGAATCAGTATGGACAGATTTGTTATCCCTGAACCACAGAAAAACTATTTAAAATGTGTATCCTTTTCCCTAAATACTACCTCCACTGAAAGCCTAGCCTCTAAGGACAGACTTAGGAAGGAAAGGAACAAGAAACCACTTAAAGCCAAGCCTTTAAGCAGAGCCTTAGGAAGGACAGGAACAAGAAAAGGTTTCTGAAGCATTGCACACCACTGTTCTCTAACCTCAGCATAAAAAACAAAAGGAAGCTTGCTAAGAACTTCTGCCAGACAGCTGTATTCCTTTCTTCCTGCAAAGAAGTGAAAGAGTTGCCCTGTGGAAGCTCTGCTGGATTATCTAATAGGTAACTTAGGCAGGGCGTCAGCTGGCTCTGTCACTAACAACCAGTGAGTATCAAGCGAGCCACGAGCTTGAAGCAGAAGCACCCAGTGCCATTTCCTGTGGGGCACCTTTCAGTGGTGGCCTATGTTTGCCTCCCTAGGAACAGGGATATACAGGTAAACGAATGGCAAAGTTACCTCTGAATGACACAGCAGCAACGGGGAAGTGAAATGAGGAACTGTTCTGTTTTACCCAGAAATCGTTTTTTTCTTAGCAAGACTCCAACGCTGCTGGAAGTGAGAGCCCAGCTATGCTGGATGGGACAGCATGCCACCTCATCCTGCTCCACAGAGTCAGCACACCTCGGCTTCACTCCAGGCTGAATGGAGAACCGAGGCCAGGAACCACTCTGGGAGCAAAGGCAGTTGGCAGCCAAGGAGGAGGTGGAATAGTTATGGTTTAACCCTTATTTTCTTTAATTGCGGGTCTTGCAGAGTTCCTCAAAGGACTATTTTAAAACAGCTTAATTCAAAGTATTCGTATTTAACCTATTTAAAGGAATTTTGCAAATACCAAGAGCTCTCTGAACAATATGGATGCCTCATAAGGGTGATCTATTAAGGAGAAGCTGAACCATGCTCTGTGGGCAGAGGAATGCTTCAGCATGACTGCTAACACAAAGCATCGTATAGTAGCAGTTTGTTACTGAAAACTTGTCAGGAAAATGATTTGATTAATTTTAACTTAATATTTTCTGTTTCACATTTTCCCCCTTTCCCTTCCTCCTAAGGACCTGGCAGGAAAAAATAAGCAGTCGAAAGAAATTATTAAGAATTTTAACAATTTTAGTAACTATTTTGTTGCAAAACCAATGTGCTACAAGCAAGTTTTAGTGCTCTTCTAAAATATTCACGGATGGCTCCAAGAGCAAAGCTACATCGGCCCAGCTGGCGGTCTTCTTAAGAGTACCAGTAAAAAAAAAAAACTTTGGTTCATCCCAAAGCCCAACTGGACAGCATTTTTCAAAAATGCAATTGGGTAGATAGGATCAGCAGAATGGTATTTCACTGAGTGCCAATATAATTTGATAAAGTACCATCAGTGATGGTACAAGCCTTCAACAAGAATCGTGTCACCTCAGGAGAAGGTAGCCCCTTCCCGCGGCTGACCCGGCACTCACCAGCGGGACAGGAAGGTTCACACCCTTGGAAGCTGCCAGGCCTAGCCTTACCTTACACAGTCTAGCCAAGCTGCGCTGAACCCACAGCTCTACATGGCTGACCACAGCTCTGCATGAGATTACTTCTCCTTGCAGAGGAAAACGAAGGACAAAGGGTAAACCCTTCACTGCAAACCTTGTCTGAGGGATAATGGAAATGCGGCTTTTACGAAGAGGCAACCCCCTTAATTTGGACTCAACCCCTCGCAGTACTGACCACTCAGCCATTACAAACAGCACCGATAAACCCAGAGCCTCAAGTGCGGCAAGATCAGTGATGGCACCTTTTCCAAATCCCCTCCAGGATTTCCTTATTTCTGCCCTTTTCCCGTTTCAGTCCCCAAATCAGGAGCACGTCTGCCATCATAATAAATACCCTGCTTCCATTTCCAGCCCTCTGCAGCTCGTGATCTGTTCGCTCAGTCAGAAGGTGCCCAGGGGACGACACACTTTCTGTAACTCAGTGCAATTATAATGTTAAGCAGAACATTTGATTATGTGTCCTATATGGAATTTGTAGCAGCCTTGTAAGAATTCTTCTGGAAAACGTCAGCCCTTGTGAGGCCTTGGCAATACTTCATTTCTCATGGATGCAGTAAAATTTAAACAACCTTGCAAACACTAATTTAACCCTTGGTTTATAGTTCCTTAAAGTGTGTAAAACCATAATTCATAGGTAATTTAGACTTCCTCTTATTTTGCTTGAAATGGAGGAATGTTCTTTCAGGTTTCAGTGCTCTACACTTCTCCTTTTATCACCAAGCAAATATTGTTCATGTCTTCCTGGCAGTCTGATGTTTGAGCATAAATCTTTTCTGCAGTAACAGCTTACCTTGTTAGGTGAGTTTTTTGATAGTCTAGTTTAAAAAAGCCTGTTCCAATGTCTGTCAGTTGTTCAGTGGCCTGTTTCTTGCAGAGTCTGGTAAGCAATGTCCCAGCAGAGGGACTTTGCACTGCTGGGACTCCCCACCACCTTATGCTTTTATGCTCGTGTCATGCAGGAAGTAGATTTGCAGTTTTGGTAAAACATATGCACACTCACAGCTATGCTATTTAGAATAGAATAGAATAGACCAGACCAGACCAGAATAGTTTGGTAGAAAGGGTCCTACAACAATCTTGGGCCCTACTCCAACTTGTCAACAGGTGTAGCTTGCTCCCTGCTGCATGGTTTATCCTGAAAAAATAATTTGATCTCAAGAGGATTTCTTGCTTGTAGGTCCAAACAGACTGTAGCTTCTCAGTTATGGGAAGTACAAGCATTTTACTTATCTTACATACAAACCTTCCTTAAATCCTACTTAGGTCTAATAGTGTTGAGCTAGAGGTCTCCAAGTACACCTGCAACCCAACTTTCCCATGTTGTACTAGCCCTAGTCTGCTGTGTTAGTACTCCTGAACCGATAAGCTGTTTTCCCAGCTTTGCTGGAAGGATAACCATTAGGTAGCATTGGGAGGATAATAATGCTACAAATAGGTTATTTCTTCTGTTTTATGACTGTGGCCAGTGCCCATCCTGTTGATAAGGTTTACCTGAAAACAGTGGTTACCTGTTCCAATTTGAAGCAGTGAGACAATCTCAATGTCCTTATACATTGCTTATGGTACCTAACGTTCAAAAGTGCTAATTTGTTCAGTAGAAAATTCATTTATTTTCTTTTTAATGCAAATGAATTCCCTTACATGGCATTTGCATTGCTGTGTGCCACTGCCTTATCTTTGCATCAGGGACTAACCTGAACTTCACAAGCTATATATTTTGGTTTCACCTCAAAGTAATGTCACAGTCTTGCAACAGTATGTCCTCTGAGGCACTCTGTGCTTCGTCAGCAGAGAGATACTGGGGGGGGGAAAAAAAAAAAAAAAAAAGAAAAATTGTGGCAAAACAGCTTATGCTGGCCCAAGTATGTCTATGACTTCACACTCAGGCCATCTTCCAGTGTCCTGTTTTCTTCATCACAGCCAGAAGCCTTTCCTTCGCTTGCTCTGTTTGTATCCTTTGCCTCCTACTTACAAATCTGTTCACAGAAATGCTGATATATTTTTTCATTGTACTTTCATGCTTTTTGCGTGCTAGAGGATAAATTATCTCCATGTCTGTTCCACTTATAATCACATTTAGATGCGAACTTACTTATTAGCAGTGTACGTGATTGCTGCTCTTACACCGCTACTGCCGACCCTCTGAGCATTTGCATTTCAGCTCTTATATTTTTCATCTTGTTTATTAATCTAGAATGAACTTTTTCACCTTTAATATTTTATGACTTGCAGTTAGTCTTTTTGCACAGTTAGGAAGGTGATCTCTTATTTCTTCAGGTTTCTGATTACCATTTTAGTAAAAGGTACCTTTTATAGGCTGAAAATGCTTTCAGAGAGCTCCCAGCACTCTAGATCTTTGTAGTCTGCTGGTGTCAAATCAAAGCAAAGCTTTTACCTGGCTAACAGTGGGGTTACTCCTGTAAATGGTTCTGTAAATCAGAACCATTCCCCAGCCTCTTTCACTCACCCGACTTGCATTCGAGATCTGATCTGCCAGGCTGATTCGCTTTCTTTTTCACTCGGTTTGTTTGCTTTGTTGTGTTCCTGGTTTACACTGTCACGTCCAGCCAACTCACTTCTGGTCCTTTGCACAGTGTTCATGAACAAGAGGAGTGTACTCCTATGAAGCATCACTTAAGTTCTGCATCTCTTCTTTTTCTATTTCTCTACTTTTCCACTCACCTGTCACCAAGCACATCCTCAACTTTTTATATCCTTGGGCATGACTCTGTAAATAGGGATACTACTATAATATTAATCTGTGGTAGGCAGTTTCTAGCCAAAAAACTACAGCATCAAGATAAAAGTGGTTACCTTTTATCCTTCACTAATGCAGAAAATCGAAGAGAGAAACAACCAGCCACCAAGCAGGCTACTGGGGCATCACAAGAGGGGCCAGAAATTCAGGAACAGTTGGAAAGCAACAGAGGAGGGGAGCTGAATGGAGATGCAAAGAAACCTTGGCATGAAGTCCGTGCTTCAGAGGGGGATGCTGAAGAAAATGCAACTGTGCCAGACCACAAGCAGAGAGACAGCTGGGGAGGGAAAAGAGGGTGGTGGCAGAATACATCCCCATAATGCCAGATGCAGCACAAGGGGAAGCCAGCAGCAGATGGATGTGTTCAAATGGACATGATGGGCAACAAATGGCAAAGCCACCTAAGCTCCCTTCTGCCAGCTCCTGTAGGCAGTGAGCTCCAGCTGGGGGTTTGCCTTTGATGCAAGTGCCCATCTTCACAAGTAGGAGTAGGCTCTTGTGTCTCCACACAAGCAGAGCACAGGGATGCCAAGGACCTGATGACGGTGCGCACACAGGTGGGTAAGATTTTCACAAATGTACAGAGCACATTATTTCTCTGCATTTATCTCATCTATCCTTTCTTCCACAAGTAACTTTCCTTGTAACAAGTAACAAGTATCCTTTCCTACCTTGCCTAATACTGGTCCCAGCTGCAGTAAGTTCTGAGTCTTAAAGCAGGTCTGTAAAATAACTAATTTGTTACCAAAATTATTTGCCTTGTGCTGAAAGCCAAATTATTCTGCCAACCCTTGCATGTAATGCACACAAAAATTAAAGGCATTAAAGGCATAGCCCATGAAGTGTGTAGGCACCGGCCACCTTCTTGGAGGTCAAAATATCATTTTGCGGTATATAAAGGTAACCACAGGAGCTAAATTAAGCTTTCGAATGGGGCATGCAAGTTATTAGGAGCTACTCTTTCCATCCCCTCTCCACTTCCCTCCTTTCTCAGACTCCAGGGAGCCTGCGTCTTGTTTCTTCAGACAAGCCACCCACTCACAGGATACTCAACCAGAGAATTTCCATTGCGCACTCTTGGCAGCCTGGTGTTTGCCGCAGCGGCTGACCTGACCCACCAGCTTGCCTCGTCACGACACCCACAGAGCACAAGCCAGGCTCCCGTTGCTGGGTTATTGCTGCAATAGCAGAGAGGTGAGCTGAGTCCTGCCTTTCTGGGGCTGCTTCGTCCAAACTTCACACCGTGTGAGCTGATCAAATGCTTCCAGTCACTCAGGGTGTGCAGGCAGAGCATTTGCCTGGCAGTGCGCGTTGTGTGCTGTCTGCTGTGGATAGGATGCTTATGTAAAGGGTTGGTATTTTAAACAACGAATCTTTTGGACTGAAGGCAGCATCTTTTTATCCTGAGGCAGACACCACATGACCTTCTGAAAAGACCACAGAGCCCTGCTGACAGGTTTGATGGAGAAATGGAAGCACGCATGACCAGAAACTCTGCGTTATCATCCAGCCAGGTCTGAAGCAGAACCATGAGCACTGGATAGTGGGACATGTATTTAAGTGCACAGCTCAGATGATAGAGAATGAAGTCTATTAATACCCACACGAGGAAGGGCAAACTTCACTAAAACTCTCAGCTACCCAGGAGTTCTCCTGCCCCCTACGCAAGATGTGCTCCAGGACTCAAGAATAAAATAGCCACAATCCTCTCTCTGGAAGCAATTCCACACATACTGCTGCAGATGTGTGGTTTATCAGCATCAATCATAATGGCAACAAGCATGCAACACCCCCCTCCTCCCCAGACACAGTGTAAAATGCATGTGTTGATGTAAAGACTCATGAAGAAAAATCAAGGAGTGAGCTAAAACCTTCCTTGTGGCACTAATGGCATGGTGGTGGTAAGAGCTCCCAGAGCAATTGCTTCCAACATCAAGAAGAAAGCCAGAGGATGGATGAAGTTAAGAGGAAACTGTCAAGATGGGAATAGATTAAGGTGAAAGAGTGCACTCTGTAATATGTAACTGTGCTGTTCAGGTTCACATTCAAACTTATAGTATGGTGAACAGTCATCTTCATGTTTGTTTTCAGATCAGACCATAATTTATCCCCTTTTCCTCCTATTTTTGGTTATTCACCTCATCTTGTTTATGTAAAAAGACTTTCTGATTTATTAAAGTTATTACTTCCAAGCAAGTCCCTGAACTATCCAGTGCCTCAGAAATGCATTACAATTTTGAAAGGTTCTACCTCTAAATTTCACGATCTTACATTTATTTGAGCTTTCTAAAACCATACAGTCTTTTTTGATCTGCACAGCTTAAAAATCACAGAATCAATCGCTCCTGCAGACACTGGAGATCCCAGAACTGGCTGCAAGCTCTCATTCTGGTGACTCCAGTCTGCAGACGAGATACTCTGAGAAAGGAATCGTGCTCATATGGGATCAGCAAATCTGGGCCATATACCTAAGAAAATCTTAACTCCTTCGATACTGCTTCTCGCTGCCATAGTAACAAGGAGATCAGATAAAGTTAAAAACAAATGAAAAAGCAGGACTGGCCTTTAGCTGTGCCACTGCTCCACCTGCTTAGAGACCAGCCAAGCTGTTGGTGCTCCAGATGTACCGCATAGCTGGATATTAAAACCTAGCATCACTTCATTTTTATTTCACTAAGCAGGAGACAGGTTATTGCCTGATCTTGCTTATAATGAAACAACAGAAATGTCAGTGGAGGAGGACCGGGTTACCAGAATTTAATTTCACTGGAATGGCTTCAGTTAACCAGCACTCAAGTAGGATTCAAATATTGTGGTGGGTAGGGAGAAATAAGATCTTTCTTCCCTGTTATGAAGCAAGTATTGATGAGGTGCGTACTGCACAGCAGAAACACTTGTGGATCAGGGCATTTTAGTTCAGAAAAAAAATTTAAATTGAAGCCATGGCTTCCCTTGTAACTGGATTTTTGACCCATTTAACGGAGGTCTTGGGCATTCCTCAGCTCAGAAATGCACTGTACTGGCAGAAGCACGAGTCTAAGCCCAAAGTTGCGCTGACTAATGATCCTCATCACCCCAGCTTTAAAAATGGATCACATCATTCAGGCTGGTTACCAACAACAGCCAAATGTAGTAGTACCTATCATAGTAACTTAGAATGGTTTGGGTTGGATGGGACCTTGAAGACCATCTAGTTCCAACCCCTCTGCCATGGGCAGGGACACCTTCCACTAGACCAGGTTGCTCCAAGCCTCATCCAGCCTGGCCTTGAACACTTCCAGGGATGGGGCATCCCCAGCTTCTCCGGGCAAAGTGTTCCAGTACCTCACCACTCTCATCATAAAAAAATGTCTTCTTTCTATCCATTTTACTTTTTTATGTGCTTTTGGTTGTAGACAGCAGTCACATGTACGAGGCTGAAACTGTGGTAGTATGGATGCAACTCCAGTGTACACATCAGACTGAGCAGCTGCATTGTCTCCTTGTGCACCGCTTGTGCACTTCTGCCTTGCACCACCATACGCTGTATTTAGTGTGGCCACTGCTAAAGCTGAAGCTACTGTGCTTCGGGTGATGAGAGTGCGCAGTAAAACCAATGCTAATTACCAGGGGGAGGGTAGCCAGACAATGTGCCAAAGAAAGGGGAAAATACATAACAGAAAATTTATTTTAAGAAGGCTCTTGGAAAGAAGAGTATTTTCTTTCCTTTGTATATATTGAATAGAAGAGGTTTTAAACAAAGCACAGATTTCACGTCTGCTGAGAGAAGTCACCAAAGAACTGCCTGAAAACAGCAGTGAAACAAGATTGTAGCTTTTAAGACAACATCAACCGACAAGACTGTCTCTTCTGATCGCGTGTTCTCATGCCAGAAGTGCTCATGTCACACTTGTAGGGGTGCACGTGAATGCAACGGCCCTATACCAACTTTAATCCTACTGCAGCCCACAGCTGGCTTCATTTTCTCACGGAACAAAGAGAAATAAACCTAGAAACCATTTTCACCAGCTTCAAGGCATGAACTGTGTTACTAGCCATTGCTTACTGTTACTAGCCAGGCAGTTAGCTTAGGTATCTGATCTCTCAGTAACCTCAAAGCAGGCAGATATTGGCACAGCATAATTCCTAGACTTGCAGGAAAACCTCCACCTGGATGATGCCTGTGCACAGCAGCTTCTCCTAATGCCTCACTGATGGACGATGAAGGATCTTTCCCTTAGGTGGCCAAAAGCAGTGGTTGCTTATCTCGCCTCCCAGACACGCTGAGCAGGGAATCACACCCACACACGTTCACATACAGGCTTTGAGCCTACATGGGGGTTTCGGTTTGCATTTCAACACCCTCCATAACATCTTCATGTGGTTTTCACGCAAACCGCGTGGGAATCTTTACACACAGGAGAAGCATAGGAGAACTCGTGTAAAATGCACCCAAAACGACTGATTTACATCAAATATTGCATGCAGAGTTTACTGTTACAGCTTCTATCCTAGAGACACACAAACATGGGAGATGATTGTATTCTCTGGTTAAAATGAATGAAATCGATGAAGAAAGACTTAACTATAACCTACACTTCCACAAAGGAACAGAGGACATTTTCAAGCAAAAAGGGTGTGTTTGCAGAGATATCACCAAGGAGAGGAGGTATTTGCTTGGAAATTATTGAAAAAATACTTCTAGCCTGTTTTGTGGAAACAAGACTATCCTCTTCTGAGTTGAATGCCATTCTTGACTTACTCCACTTCCTACTGCCGAGTCCCTTCCTTTCCTTCTCACAAGACAACAAAAATTAATGAGACAGAAGTTTAAATAAGGGAGAAGATAAAAGCCTAACCCACCCTTTATGTCTTATAGATTTACAGTTTATAGGTGTAATTTAAAGTATCAATATGAGGACAGAAATTATTTAACCTATCAGCTATCACAGGTTCTATTAAATTTTGAAGACCTCATAGACACAGATAAAGCTACTTGCTGCTAAAACCACAGGGTAAAGCAGCTATAACCCAGGGCCATGTTTAGGCTAAAGCAATTAAGACACAAACGGAATTCTCCTTCGTAGTGACACTGAAAACAAAGCACATGGGTAAAACAAACACACATCACACCGTCTGTGGCTCCGCATGCCGTATTTCTGAATGAAATAAATTATTCAAACATTAATGTACCTTCATTACTTATTCTTCAGCTGCCTTGCATCCATTCCCATAATTAAGAACATCGGCTAGACTAAACCTGGTGATTAAAATGGTGCACTAACTGCATGTCTAACGAATACTTAATTTTTGCAGTGCACTTTTTTTTACTATTCAACAGTAACACTTAAGAGATATTGTGTCACTACTGAGTAAGTTTATTACAGTTTCTTTACTACCATGGTTTTTTAACTTGAATTACAAACAACATCATCCTGTTTTGAGACTCTGGATCTATTGATGAAAATAGGCTTTTGGTACAGTTTTTGTATGCTCAAGTTAAGTGTTTTACAAGATACCTGAATGATAGTGCTATTGATGAAACAAAGTTTGTAAGACAAGCACAAGTGGCTCTGTGCTCAACAGATGAAGGTCAAACTTCATCATGCACAAGGTATAAAACAGGTCACTGAAAAAAACGTGCACTTACCTGGTATGTAAACTGCACTTCACTTGATGAGTTACCTAATTTTCCATTGATGTTAACTTCAATTTCACCTTGTTTTGCTTCATTCATTGGTCCAACTTCACATACAATCCTAGCAAGAAAAAAATATAAGTTTATCTGTTACTTCTAACAGCTGCAATACCAATGCAATACATGGGAGCTACCACACACACCGCCAGGAAAAGCACTAACTTTGCTTCCTCCTGCACAAAGTACTTGAGTTCTACCGCAGATTCCCAACAAAAACACCCAAGAATATTTTATTCTTGTATCTAAAGGAAGATGAAACTGAAACTTAAGCACTATACACATAGCTGCTTTAGCAGTTCATTAGTAGAAGTGCCTTTTATAGGAGGCTCAAATTCAGCCCAGAAGTTAGAGATGACCCTCTGCAACCCTACACAAGGTTTTCATTGGACCTGGTGATGTTAAAAAAAAACAAAGGACACCCCCCACACCTTGATGTAAGAATCAGACCATCAGCTATCTTATATCATTGTGTGTTTTAGCTCTAATGCTTTTGTTGTGCATCCTGCTATTTTTCAGCTTTAAAATACTGTATTTTCATAACTACAGTCAAAATCTCCTTAGAATTATTGGTCTCTGAAAAGAAATCCTCAGACACCTCACACAAAATCAGAGGTCAAAGGAACACTGGCTGAGAAAACACTGTCGTAACTAACACTGCTGCTGCCTGATAGCTTGGATGTTTAAATTTTTATTTCAAACAGGTGATCTGCAGAACACAAGCATGAAAATGCAATAAGGATTCGACACACTTGAAGACTGGGACAAATGCTTAATGGAGAGCTGATAATACAGTTAGATAAGGAAGTATATAATGTTTGCAACTTGTGCAGGCGGGGTTGCAGATAGGACACACCCTATGAGGATCACTGCTCATTTCCTTCACTCTTCCCCCTCCAGGATTATGGTTCCTCCAGGATTATGCTTCCTTAAGCAGCGCACGAGTGCTTAAAAAAAGGACTCAAATAGAAAAAAAACCCACCACCCAACAACCAACCAAACCAACAACCCCAAATTACTGGGTATAATGTACTTAAATCGGGACTTATAATAAAAGGATTGTTGAGTCCCTCTGCAGATCACTCCAGACTTTTCTGCCTGGGTACTGGCAAATGCACCAAATTCTCTAAATTCTTGCATGTCCTGGCATGTGTATGGCTGCCTGAGTCTGTTCCTCATCATCTCTCTACTGTATTCTTGGAAGTTGTATCTTCTTGTCAGGCAGAAACAGGAAACGGTGCCTTCGTTGGAATTTCTACCATATGTCAAGCTAGGGAAAGCAGTCGGGGGCCAGGGCTGGGGGGGGTGTGTGTGTGGGAAACGCCGTAGCACGGTTAACAGGGATTTTAAGGGAGAAAAGTTCCCTCCCCAGCACTGGCATAGCCTCCCTTCTCCCACGTTACAAATGGAAAACTACAAAGAATGAGAACACCACTTCTCGAAGGCCAACAATTAAATCACCACAGAGCCAGAAAGGAGCCTTAAGTGCCTTAAATCTTGCTGCTCTCCTGCCCATGGGAGCAACTGTCTCCTAAAAATGACTAGCTTTTTACTGCAGAAGGATAGGGGAGCAAGACTAGGCACTTTTTTTTTTTAATTGAAGAAGATAATAATAAAACAAAAGAATGAAGATCAAGACAGCAAATTAGATACCTATTTGGAGATTTTGAATAACTTCTTTTTCAAGGCTTCCCTAATGGAGAACATCCTTCAAAACCCCCTAATTTGTTGATAAATGACATTATGCAAGTTGCATTTGTTCTCACCCATTACCACACTGGCAGAGCTTAGGAAACCAGTAATGTTGCTATGATACAAGGAACTAGTCATCTGAGTTCTGGCTCCTTTCCATGTATTTAAAAATATCAAAAAGCTTTAGAAAAAGCCAAGAGGCTGGGGAAATTCTTGTAAGGCTACGCTGCAATTCAGTGCAGCTTTCGCAAAGACCAAAACCAGGGAATGGGAAATGATGACTGTAAAAGAGTTGGGAATTTTGTGCATGGTGGTGGATATGAAATGCTCGAATGATGGCAGTGAATTCGGGAAGCAGTAAGAGGTATACAGATATAGATACAGTCCTAAGTCCTAGGGGCCTGGGAAGCTTCTACATGCCTGATCCACAAACTGACTGAAGCTAAACATTTTTCAAAATCTAAAATAATCACTTAGGTATCCTCAAAGTCCCTTCAAAACATGACACAGAAATAGCAAAAAGTTACTCTCTTACACTTTAAATTAAGGGAAAAAACACCAAGGTTTTGAATTGCAGCTTTAAACACCAAAAGGGAATAAAGAAAAATCACACTGCTTAAAATGTCATTACTCTTAATATTACTACTGAACCTTCCTGCTATGCTTTTTATCAGCTAATATCAAAAGGGAGTTTCCCTCTTGAACTTAGATGCTTGATATAAACTGTAGTAAACACCTAGATACCTACAAGAATTTAGGCATCTTTTCATTTTTGGCACTGCTTAAGAGTGTGACATGTAATCCACAAAACATCTGCCAACCTGCTTAGGCAATTCAACATCCATGGACTTGTTGGCTCTGCAGCAAAACTGAAGTCATCTAAAGCTAAACCAAAACTCCAGGCTCCCTCCTTGCCCCCAGGAAAGAAACTTTGTGGCTGGACTAAACCAAAAAGATCTAAGCTTCCTCTTGCTTTGCCGACTTTCCCATAAATCTCATATGCTTGGCTGCACTGTGGTTTAGATTTAGCAAAGATTTTAATGACTAGATGCACACCTATGATCCCTTTAAAGACAAATAAATAATTTTGAGACATCTGCAGCGATAGTTTATGAAAGCTTTTCAAACAAATAAGGGAAAAAATCCATCAGAAGCAGGAGGGTAGTATGCTATCATAAATTTGTTGCTGTATTAGAATCTGTAACAATTATAAAGACTCAGACACGTTACTATGAAATATTGCAGGTATATAGCGCTAGTACTTTCTTCTATTGGTAACATTTTAGTGAAGATCACCTTCTCCCAAAAATGCACAGAATTTCCTTTTATCTTCTAAAATCTTGTGAAAAATATCCAGCAATTACCTTGTGGAAACAGAGTAGAATTCCTCTTTGAAAAGACATTCCTTGTCTGCCACCATTATATTTTTTACATCTTCTGCTTTTATTCCCAAATTAGATCCTATTATGGTCAAAAGAATTCCACCATTTAGTGGTCCAGTTTTTGGCTCAATCTGTGTTTGCATGAGGGAAAGTAAAAAAAAAAGTAAAATTAAATATTGCAGTGACCATGTTATTCTTTCATGTTATTTAAAGCTACTTTGACTCACCCGTACTTGAAATGAAAAAGATATTTCTTGTAGGACAAAAACATGCTATTCAACTTTTTCATGTTAATTAATTACTTGCTAGCTCAGAACCAGCATTCATCAGCTTTTGTCTCTCCTGTGGCAGACTGTTATGTACAAAACCCTTGCCTGGTGTTTATTCTCAACCCTTGCCTGGTGTTTATTCTCTTTTAAGTTTGCTTCCTCCAATCAAGCACTATGATTTTGAAAAGCAAATGGATCAGGATCCTCCCACAATCATTCCACAGGCTTTTCCAGCCTTTTTTTTGCCATGATTTTCTCCACTTAGGTTCATGTCAGAAGACTGCACCGTCCTACCACACACTGCTGCCCCACATAATGTCCTCTAGCCCCTTGGACTTCCCTACCACATCAAACAGTAGGATGCTACAGCACATGGGCTGATGCCAATTACATAATTCACAATTAAAATGATGACTGAGAAAATCCTGCAGTCGCAGTGGCCTTCTCAGATTGAAATATGGCCTGAGCAGGCACTTGGACTCTGAATATTTGTTGGGAGACTAACTAGTTTTGCTATGTAATACATGGAGCACCTCCAGCAAGACCTTTTCAGGCGTTCCGCTGCAGAGGGCTGCAAGTTCATCATCAAGCAGCGGGAGACTGCACAGTCCCAAAAGCAGTAATTGGAAGACAAACAAATAGAGCTTCTGAAAGCCTGGGCACTAGTATCTGATGAGTTTCTTAGAGCTAAGCAAGTCTGAGCACAGATACAAGGCCGCTGCTGCCCAGAATCACTTGCTCTGTTTTCCCACTGGTTCAACTTCCTAAAACTTTTGCCCGCTGGCCATCCCTCTGCACTCAACCCATAAATAAACTAGCTGAAAAATGACTCAATGGGTTGTGTAGACATTTCCAAGCTTTTTGTTCAAATCTGAAACCAACAAAAGCATTGACAAATCTAATATTTTAGGATTTAGTATTTAACCCACAATGATGTGCAAACAGTATCCCAGGTGAAAACATTTTTCTCAATTTCCCTTTTCCCTGCCACCCAAATCACCTTCATCTGGGCACAGCTATCACACAAGTATCCTTCTCCACACTTTCTGTTGAGATTTCAGGCTATTTGATTTCCTTGGCAAACTTTGAACTGTTTACCTGTTATTTCTTCTCAGACACACCATCACAGCCAACCTCATCCAGTGTGCTGCTGGTCTGCCTGTACCCAGCCTGCACCTCCAACTGTGCAGCCTCGGGAGATTCAGCTTGAGCCACAGGTTTCAGAATTCAGCAGTTCCTGTCTTATTTGAGTGAAACCTCCCTGTTAGGACTCCCAGCCTCTGTCATACTGTTACTGCATTTTGTGATGGACTGGGATATGTTCGCATCAAACAGTGTGTCTGAGTTTCAAAGAACAGGTACCAGTGTGGCAGCAATTTAGATTTGCTGGTGTGGGCTGGAAAATACCAGCGACACCCGGAAAACAAACTGTGATGCAGAAACAACCTGCTCCCTTATTAAATACTATTTAAAAGTCTAGTTTGAAGTCTGTTAATGAGCCTGCTAAGTGCTTGCAGTTCCGGGAGCAGTGAACCTCTCTTACAGACTTATTTCAGGTAGAAAAGACTTCAGGAGAGCAAAAACCCCCATCCATGCTAATTCTCAAGAATCAAGTACCACGTTTAAGCATACACTGCTAGCCTGGCTTCTAGCACAGTGAGGACAAAGCTTGAAAAACAAGAAGTCTCAAAGACTCCATTCAGCCTCTTATTTTGAGTCTTTAGAAATCTCTCACACAGATCACTACTGGCATTATTTCCTTGCAGCTATTTCAGAGGCTTACTTAACACCCTAGGAAAAAAAAGTGCCTTTCATTATGAGCTTGCTTGGATGCTTTCTCCTGAAAAATAATACACTGGTAGAGAAAGAAAAAAAAGCAGTCTTACGCGAGTGATTTTTGGATGAGGACACGTGTCAGTGGGAGGAGCGTGACAGAGTTTTTCATAAAGGCACTTGCTAGGCTTGCCCACTTCTTCACACCAGACGCACTTATAGTCATGATGGGCTGCGAGGCATAAGCTGCAGTCGCTTCGTCCATAGGAGCAGTTGTACAGAGTCACTGAAATACGAACGGTAAATGCACTTAGACATTTCCTTCTGTTTCACAGAATCACAGAACGGTTTAGGTTGGGAGGGACCTTAAAGATCATCTAGTTCCAACCCCCCGCCCATGGGCAGGGACACCTTCCACTAGACCAGGTTGCTCAAAGCCTCATCCAGCCTGGCCTTGAACACTTCCAGGGATGGGGCATCCACAGCTTCTCTGGGCAACCTGTTCCCGTGCCTCACCACCCTCTCCGTGAAGAACTTCTTCCTGATATCTAATCTAAACCTCCCTGCTTTCAATTTAAACCTATTCCCCCTTGTCCTGTCACTAGAGGCCCTTGTAAAAAGTCCCCCCCCAGCTTCCTTGTAGCCCCTTCAGGTACTGGAAGGCTGCTGTAAGGTCTCCCGGAAGCCTTTCCTTCTCCAGGCTGAACAAGCCCAACTCTCTCAGCCTGTCCCCATAGCAGAGGTGCTCCAGCCCTCTGATCAACTTCAGGGCCTCCTCTGGACTCGGTTTCAATGATATTCAGTGTGTTATGGGAAGGAAAGATAATGTCATGTACAAAGTCTGCCTGTTGCTCAGTTGAGTTGTTTGAAGAACATACACACTCTGTACTGAAACCCTGAACGATGCCAAAATCCCCTCATATTTTACCCTGTGTAGAAAAACCTCAAATCTATCCATGTGCAGACTATGAATTAACTACCTAGAACCCAACTGCATTTTTGTCACTCAGGCATTGTCGAAACATATAAGTAGAACGTTCTTTCTTCCACTATCCTCAATTAATCTGCCTATACAGCTCTTCAAAGACTAGTTCAAAGGAACAGACCCTCCTGGCGTACCAGAAGCCAGATGTGGAAGGGTATGAGCTCTGTATGGGTGTTGTGAGGGGCAGACATCAGCCAGCGTGGGACCCTCTGCCAGTCGTGTATTTAAAGGAAGAGGGCTGCCCTTGTTGGTCATTTCCAGGACATTTGGGGCTTTCCAAAGTCATCACTGAAGCCTGAACTGAATAGAAAGTTAACACTTAATGAAGTGTTATCCTTTGTTCAAGTCAATACCTCTTCATTTCTCTATCTTCAATTGTCTTCCTTTTGTTTTCCCTTTTGTCTGGAGCTGCTGTCTTGATGTATGCCTTATTCATTCTGCAGTGGGGTTTAATTCTAGTTTTTCTGAGCAAAGAAATCAGGTCTGACAGTCAAGCCTCTCTTACTCATGAACCACACACCAACTGTCACAGACACTAAAATTGTTTTGGCCCCTATCAATCTCTAGCATGATGCACAGTCACTGAACAAAATTAATCTTCCCAATAATGCAAAGCCTTGAGACATAGCTGAGTGGTTCAGCACCATACGGCAAGCCTGGGCTTGCAAGAAAACATTTGAAGATGCACTTGAGAGCTAGCCCAGAAGAAAAAAGACTGAAAAGATGCCACATGTTTCTCTAAGGGAAGCATGCAAGTTGCACAGATCACGCAGGGTGAGTGCTGTGCTTCCCTGGGAAGGTGAGCTGATCACTGTGAAGAGGGAAACTTCTTGCTCCCTCCTCTTCTGCTCCTTCCCTTCATCCCTGCTTCTCCCTACTCTTTGCTGGTCTTTTTTTTCTGGCCTTGCAGTCTCTCACTCTCTGCTACCAAGGCTCTGCCACTTGTTTGGTCTTCTTGTAAATCACCTCAACTTACCAGAAGAGCACAAAACTATCCAGGTTTCCTCTTGTGCTCTTTCAAGAGTTAAATGTGCTCACAGATGGGAGTGGGGAGTACAAGACACAGACTCAACACCTCCCCTTTCCAGTAGCTATGAGCTCTTTTACGTGCTCACCGAGTCTCAAGAAATGGTACCCTTAGTGACAGTGGGGTTTTTTTGCAAAGGAGGTTCATCCTTAAACATGCAGGAAGCAAAACGAAGTAAACAGAGGTGATCAGATGTGGACAAGAGACTAGGATAAATCCATTTAGGAAGGCATATGGTAAAGACCATCAAAAATGTCTGTTTAAAGAAAGCTTTTATTCTCAGAGGAGCAGGAGCCTAGAAAGGACACCAGTAAAACCACACTCCAGTCACTAACATTTCAATGCACTTGATATCTTCCTAGATAATAGCAGCAGCAGTAGCTTTTACAATCTAATTCCAAGAGGCCACCATGTCAGATTTCTACTGAAATGAAAAAATAAAATGAGAATGCTGGTTTTCCATTATTTTTCAGCAGCGCCCTTATTCCCCTGCTACGCATGAACACTATTACAGAAGCCCAAAACTTGGCAACAGTCTCTCTGCCACTTGCATGAGAGCACACAAGCTCATAAGGGCAGTTTTCTCTAAATGTTGCATATTTAAAACCCTCAGCATTCAGTTTCACCGCTAGTCTTTAACTAAATAACACAGTTGCATTCTTTCCATTACACTGAAGACTTAATGCAAGATGGAGCCTGGTTTTAACCCTTCTTACAAGCATATCCACCTGATTTCTAGCAGCTTTACCAGCCAAAATCAGTAGAGACACCATTGGAGGTTTATGCAAAGCTGAGGGACTTTGGCATTTGTAACAACGAATCAATGAGAAAGAGCATCCATTTGCTTCAACCTCTATCTGGAATTCCCAAGGAACCAATGAGCACAAAGCAGGAGTAGCATCATTTGCTTTATATACTGAGCACATCAATACAGCAGTCATTGAGCAACAAATACAACCCAAACGATATTTTCAATAGTTTGTGTGTTAACTACTCCCTCTGTATGCTGGATGTGAACGCAGTGCTGGGGAAAAGCCGCAGACTGACAGCCCTGGTACGTTGCCGTTTGCTTTTATAAGCAGAAGAGACAGTACGGGCAGCGTCAAGGTAAAGTTTCCTCACATCTACCCTGTGAATTGCTTTTGCAGAAACCAAATTGCTTTCTTAATCCAGCACACTGGAAGGTTGCTATGGCACATGGAGTCGAGCAGGTAATGTTGTTAAACAAATCTTCCCCTTGCCTTCCTAAACCCTGTGTTACCCACCCACACAGCCACTTGGTGTGGCACGGGAATATGCTTACTGAATGACTTTGTTATCCTGCAGCAGCTGGACGGTAATTTTCATCCCATCCCTCAGTAAACAATGTCAGCACTGCAACATCTTGACATCCCTCACATCCAGTTGCATGAATGCAACGGAGAAAGCTAGAGCCTTAAAGCATTAAACGTGTCCCCCGTTCGCTGATCAGCTCATTAAACGTACCAGCAGCACGCCACTCATTAGATTCAGACTCTTATCCATCACCTTGAGATGCCAGCTGTGAAATCATTGATAAAAAGGACAAAGGATAAAAGGGATATACTGGATTTCATACTGTTCAGAAACCCTGATGGCTTGAGATGTAAAAACGTTATCGTAACTTGGTATTCACTAAGTGTTACACAAAGAAAAGGTTCTTTCACTGGCAGGTTCA
This sequence comes from Eurypyga helias, assembly GCF_000690775.1. NCBI lineage: Eukaryota > Metazoa > Chordata > Aves > Eurypygiformes > Eurypygidae > Eurypyga > Eurypyga helias. The sequence continues at coordinate 48,748 of NW_010266197.1, forward strand.
AAGGTGCTTCTCAGCAGCAACCATATACCCAAAGACAATTCTTTTCAAGATGCATAAAAAACATTAGGCTCTGGATTTCATATGGCAAAGAAAATCAAAAAGCAGGAGAAAATCTGGATTAAAAAATAAATTTTATAATAAAAAGAGACATTTGTTGCTAATTTTTCAATTCCCTTCTTGCAAGGGTTCTACATTTCAATTTGAATGATAATGTTTGTTTAATAATTTAGCTTTTTTTTTCTCCTATGTTTTTCCCACACTGGGAAAAAAGATGTTGGGAATATTGGTCAAAATACTGCAGTTTGAAAAAACACAGCCTTTGGAATGGAAATTAAGACAGTGTGAGATTTTAATATGACCTCCCTGTAACATTCATGCCAGGTCCTCTTTTAAGTGCTTTCAACACTGCACACAGAGCCACAGGGAAAATCTTCTGAAAACACACTTCTGTGCTGCCAATAAGAAAGGGAATAAATTTAAATATCGTACAGATGGAAAAAAATGGTGTGAAGATTTAATCTGCAGGGGAAATTACTTGGGAGCAGTATTAGTTCTCCTGATGTTGACTCATCACACAAGTAACAAGTGTGTTGGTTTGCAGTTTTTGCAAGATTATGCCTCAAAGTTCAGTCCAAAGGAGTGTAAGGTAGTCCCAGCTCCCAGATATTGCTCCGCTGATTTTGATGGAGCTTTCCCACCTGAGCTCAGGACTAGGCTCACAGACATAACTGCTTCATCGTTGTATGTTGAAAGAAATGAAGAAGTTTAGATTTATAGAGGAATTTATAACAGAGACCAAATCTTCGTGCTATAAAACACTTACTATACTTTTTGTTGCCATAGAAATAGATGAATGATCAGCTGAAAGCACCCTGAATGTTTCTGTGTACTCCTGATGGCCAGCAGACATAAAGACTGCAGAACCTGTCTGAGCTGAGACACAGCTGAAAGTTGAGATTTCAGGTGAAGTCCATAAAAGCAGCGATGAGAAGGACCCCCTTTCTGCTACTGGAGGGGAAAAGTGCATTGGGGAAGGGAAGTGGCCATGGAAAACAAAAGAATTCAAACTACTTAAGTACGTTTGAAGTGTGCAGCCCCGCTATTAGGACTGCCCTTCAGAGCAAAAGCAAACGTGAAAATAATGGTAGCATATTCAAAACAGCCTTTAATATATACAACATTGATGTTTAATTCATGAGTCTAGTATTAGTAACTTTTGATCTGTCAGGTTTAATTGTTTCATCCAAACCAGTAAAACCTACAAAGGTAACATTTTTATTCGTGTGACTCCAAACTACAAAGGAATAGATTTCTGTTTACTGTAATTAACCTCCCTTTAATCCCCTGTTTCACACTTACCCATCAGTTTGCTGTCAATCTTGACCTTATCTGCTGTTATGGATAAGTTAAGTCGTAGGGTCTCATCTGCACTATAGGAGAACTGGAAAGACGACACAATAGAGATATTTATACCTTCATTTGGCTAGGTTAATTTCATGTGTTTTCTAGGATTCTCAATAATCAGCGCCATGACTGTTATAGAAACTATCCCAAACCTTATGGTCCTTTTTTCGTCTTGGCCAAATACATTTATAGAAAAATGTTTTAATGAACCTAATCCTTCACAATCAGAATTTCCAAGTACCAAGGGAAAGCAATATCTCAATACCCGCTTTTCATTAATTTAATTTACGTTTGGTTATAAGCATCCAAGTAGCAAAGGTACTGTTCAGATTCAGTAAGTAGAACTGCTGACCCTGCTGAGTTCTCCCTTCCCACACCATCTGGCCCCATTACTTCTGTGGATGCGGCAGACTCGCACCACATGGAGGGGAAATCTCTTGCATCTTTTGCAGTGCAACCCCCTCGTTACAGCCAAAGCGCAGGGTTCACATGCTCCAAGACATGAGCTTCTGCTCACGTTGAAAGACAGCAGCGATAACAACCGGTGGGAAAGAAGAAGAGCAAAGAAAAATACAATAGCTTTATAAAGCAAATGCTTTGTGCTAGGTTCAAATGCTGCATAAATGCTAATTAATTCTCAAAACTACTCTGTTAGTAAGCTTATACGACATAAAGGTTAAAGTCAGCATAACGTTTGTGAGTCCAACTTTGAGCTTGGGAAATAGACTATTTTCTAAAAAATATTATTTCCTTTCCCTGTAAAATAAACCACAGTGAAAGCAGCATAGCTACTAGTAGCCACTCCTATTTTTACAGGTGTAAAATGGAAAAAATAATGAATTGGAGTGTGGAGAGGGAAAGCTCTGAAATTTTCATCTTTTAACCTCAATGATTTCACCAGATTACATAAAAAGTAAAGAATAAAAGAGTAATGGTCCCAAATTCCTCCAGGAACAGTTCAATGAATCCATGGATTGCATAGATAGAGAAATCAAGAAGAAAAATCAAGGGCTTTGAAGGGAGACCCCAGGAGCTCTGAGCCAAAGCTACTGCCTTTGACTGTTACTGCCAAAGGCAGTCACCTCCATCAGAGGTGACTTCCTTCTCTGAGGGAAACCAATATTACATCTGTATTTCTGGAAACATGTGGACACTGGAACAGAACAATAAGAACTGACTAAGTTTGGTAGGTGAATCATATTTTTGCATTTACCTCTTCACTCATGAATGAAAATTTTCCTTCAGATTCATCAACAAGAGCTTTGAATTCAAACTGGCTGTTTCCAACTTCCAATTGTTTTCCCTGTGGAAGAGGAAAGTTCAGCTTAGAATACGTATACCATTGTCAAGCGTAATAAAGTATCACCAGGCAATACCCTGTTCAGCACTGGAAGTAATAACACCAGATGGAGAAGGCTAACCAGTTAAAGTCATCTTCTGAAAACAAAAGCTAGTGAAACACCGAGCCTGCACAATCGGCTGCTTTGCTGTACTCTTAACGTTCATTAAAGGTGGAAGCACCAAGCAGTACGAATAAAGCAAGAACACATCCAGCACTCCGTTTTAGGGAACAAGGAGAGAAAGTCAAGACATTTTTCGAAAGTGTTCAAATGCTGCTGCAGCTGTGTAAGGCTTTCCCACATGCTTAACAGAAGGCAGTGGGAGAGGAGGGGAGCTCCGGCGTGCGTGACAGCTGCTGCCTGGAGCGGTTTGAGATCAGGAGTTGCTCTCGCAGGCTCCCAAGCAGAAGGCCACAGAGCTCACATTCAGCAGTCTGGGTGCAAGAAGACACACGTAGCAAACACTTGGAACTGCGTTACACATCAGACACACATGACAAAGACAAATCCAAATGGGAAAACACTTTTAACAAAAATCTTTGGAGGGCTAAGGAGGTTATCTTGATGCTGGTACATCTGTCTCTTCTATTGTGCCAATCTTTCAAGGACCCAGCTGGAGAATGTGTCTCAGAAGGTGCATGCAATATGACTGATCAGTACTAAATCTTCCTCTCAACCGCTTGTCCTGGATGTGCCTATTCCCAAGAGAACGACAACAGCTTGGATTTACTTCTCCTTCCTACTGAAATTCTTTCAGAGGAAGGAGGGGCAGAAAAACAGACAACAGCTTCTCCCCTTTTAGTTGATGGAGAAGAATGCCTCCAGCAGAAGCCCTCACAAGGAGATTTATTCACTGTACTGTAAATGTTCACAAGTGACGAGGCATGTACAAAAAGCGTGAGCTTATTCTTCAGCTCTCAGGTCTGCAACAGCACATTTAGAACCCATGGACAACTCCTAGTCATTGGGTAAGCCCAAACCTTTACTACTAATCTCCACCTAGAAATAGAGGTCCTTATATGCATGATATTGGCTAGTGTACTTAGTTACCCATGATTAGGTAGGTTGCACATCACCCTTTAAAGCAAAGCACATAATAAACCAAGATAATAGAGTATTTTAAAGCAACAAGAGAACACTCATTCTTGCTGATCAAATTTTTCTATGCAAGAATTTGGGCAAGGAAGTTAGAAGATAAATGGATATATATACCAATTTTGTAATCAATAAAGACCTTAAATGTGCTCATAGCTGCATGACTGCTACCTCCAAACACAGTGTAAAGCTCAGCACATCCTGTGGCAGAATTGTTCCACATGAGAAGCCACATGCTATTTTGCCTTTGGGCTGCCAGCCGACCACTACAAAATATCCATCCATGGCTTCTTCTGAGCCACTCTGCCCTCCATGAGATATTTACCAAAGGCTTGAGTGTAAGTTATGCCCTTACTCAAGTGAACTTCAGTAAACAGTTATCGCTTCAGATAGCATGACCCCACAGGCATGAGTGCCTGTACGATCCCAACTGTTTTGTGCCTTATTTGTCTGTTTTCAAGAAGACTTAGACGTCTGTGCATACAGCTGTACTCACTGTGTGTGCCTATCCAAGTCCTGACACTGAAGGCATTATTATTTTTGCTTAAAAATGCATCTCTGTAGCAGGACATATGGGGCTGCTCCCATGACAGAGATGAGGTTCCTAGATGGCTCTCACCTAAGAAAAATTATTCTGACATTATTTGACACTCATTGCTCTCCAGCATCTTTCCAGCCTAGAGCCTACACATTCATCTTATTTCTTACAGAGACTTGAATTCTATGTAAGCATTCCCAGTTCCAAGTTAAATAAATGCATACTAGGTCTGGTGTGTAGGCAAGCCGCTAAATGTTGCTACCCATGACAAAGCATTCAATTCACAGGATGTGTCTACCTTTGTTAAATGTAATTGATACCTCACCAAAAAAACAAAAGGGGCAGAAGCATTTTCTTTCCCTTTTCTCTACTAGTAGTTCAGAAAGATGAAAGTGTTTATTCACAGAATGATAAATGAGACAATGGGTTTTTTTGGGTTCCTGCTACCGTTTCTCCTTCTTGGAGGAAAAAGGTCCTTTAGAAGTCAAATGCAGCACATCAAAATTATGCATCTGCCCTGAATTTGTTCTTGAGGGAGAATGGGCTCTTCCACTTATATCAAGTGAGTAGGGAAA
>NW_010266197.1:53730-82775 GCF_000690775.1 Eurypyga helias
TGTACAGAAAAGCAGCTCTTCACTATGCTAAACAAAAGAAATGTGAGTAAATTCTCTGGAATACTTCTCCCTTTTAAGCAGAGAGAGATGTGGCCTTTAAGTCAAGTGTTGTGTGCCACATCTTGCACACAGCCAGACATCCTACTAGGGCCCAGTCCTGGTATCTCGGACACCAGATCAAATTAATCAAATATTTTTTCTTAGTTTACACATATTTTAAGATCTTCAAGCAAAAGTGTTTATTTCTGAACACAGTTTTATATAGCATTGTTTTGATATATGTATAGTGGAGTCATACACAGCATGGTCTTGATGTGATAGTATAGTTTACAGGTTGCTTTTACCCTTCTCTGAACACCCTTCTTATATTGTTGTTGCTCTCCAGACCTGTTCACCCTTTTCCATCCCTTGGCTGGTGTAGCAGAGGTGATAGAAGGACTTTGTAAGCTATACAGTACTTCAATTTGACAAAAGGAAAAAAAAAAAAACCCTCATAAAACAAGAGCCTTCTTTCCCTTGATAGATGGCTGGTAGTTAAAGCAATCGATGCAATCTCTAGTGCATCTATCATCAATTTGTGTTTGCACAAAGACAACACAGAAACAAACAATAGAAACTAAGAACAATACTTGAGCTGAAGAAGTGGGGTTTAAAGCTTTGTCTTTATCAAACTAACAATAACATTTTATGCACTGTCTACGTTATAAAACAATTAAAAGCTTGGAGTCAAACTCTGGCTTCTTAAAGGCTTTGTAATTTACTTTCTGGAAGCAAGTACTGAGAAAAAGAAGCCTTTGCTACAGTTGGAAAAACACCTGATCTTCTGGTTTGATGGTCACACACACACCAAAAAAAAGGGCAAAAGATTGTTTTATCCAAACTATGCAACATATAATTTCTGAATGCATTTTTTTGTTAGAATAGTGAAAACCGAATTAAGCACAGAGTGATGTCATTCTAGAGCAACAACAGCAAAAAGCGGCGTATTTGATTATGAAAAGCATATGAAACATTCACAATTCCTAAATCTCCCCATATTTCATTAGATGAAAAATAATTGTGAAGTGTTTCAGTAGGTCCAAATCACAATCTTTAACACCCTCCCACACCTTTTAGTAGTTAAAATGTTTTGTCCAGCTCTGATTCTGTCTTGGTGATGACTCTACCACAGTATCCAGTATTATATCCAACTCAATCATGTAGCACTTTTCCTTCTTTAAAAGCAATTACGAGCAGGATCTCCAAGGAACACAAACTAATGCTTCACTGTAGGGGTGTGGCAGCAGTTTAAGTGGAATTCACATGACAACTAGCTTTGAATTAATCTGCTTACCCGGTAATAAGCTAGATGTCTTCCCTCAAAATACACTGTTGTTCGGTACTCCATAGGTATTATCGGAGGGTTAGGGTTTAGAAACTGCGGGCATTCTTCTTCCTGGAGAGAGAAACATTTTATACGTTATTCCAAATAAAAAGTCTTATCACAACAAGCTTCAGTGGCCTTTGGACAATGGAATGATTGTTCTGAAGAACTTCATGCTTAAAATACAGTGACAGATTTGATTACACCCTTTCAAATTAGACATGCTAAAAATGACTGCAGCATATGTCAAAGCTGTGGGTGATTATCTTTCCGAGCCTTGAAATCTTGTTCCCCTCATTGAAGCAAAATAGTAAAAGGAACAAAAATATCCTTTCAGGAGTTATTCAGTCTCACTGCCCCTCCTCAATCACACCCTTAAATTCCCACCCCCGCACTGTCACTAAAAAAAAAAAATAATCTTACACTTCTGGAGTTAACTTTAGAATCACTTTAAAATCCCTAATTCAGTCAACTGATACGAGAGAAAAAGCAAAGAAAACATTGAAATGTTCTAATAAAAACCTAATAATCTTATTTTTAAACATTACCATATTTTGTTTAATCACATCCTGTACTGAAGAGGACTCTTCACAGATATGTCTCTTCCAGTCCCACTGGCAATTCCATCTATTGCTTGCACAGGAATAGCATCTACAAATATAACATGATAGTCAGGACAAACTGTCAGGCTTTTCCCCCACTGACAAAAAAAGTAAATGAAGTTCCATCTTTAGTCTTGGAGGGTAGATCAATCTGTTACAGTGTCCTTACTATATTAAGCTGAAAACTTCAGAGTAAGAACAGTTCAAGAACCCCAGAAAGCTATTTTCTCCCTTAAATATTTGAACAAGGATGAGAAAACTACAGCATCTTGCACAAACTTCGAGATCAAGTCTGAGAGGACTGGAAATGATCTTGCTCAACCGTCATACAGAAGATGGAGCAAAGTGGGGTTTGGGTTGGCTGGCCCTGCCCTGGGGCAGCAACATCTCCAGCAGGACACATGATGGGGGCAATCAGCTTTGACTGTCCTATTTGAAGGCACTGCAACCCAAAGCACCAACCTATCCTTTGAGGGAACGAGTAGGTAAGCGGACGTCCACCAAGCTCACATGCAGATACATAAGCAGCTACAGAAATGGCAACCCAATGAACTGGCCTTTAATTATGTGTATCATGAATATAAACCACACGGAATGGGAATGTTACTGGCTCACCTGGTGCCCCTTCAACCATTTTTAAACTCCATTAAAATATAAGAAAAAGGATTTGGACACTGGCAAATACTGAGAGTGCCAATGGCTTTATTATGAAATGATTGAGTAACTCAGCTGTCAGTTACCTGAAACACCATGTTACAGGATCCAAACACCCAAATTAAGGAGCCAAAATACTTACGGCTGATTTTCAAAAAGATTCATTGCTTCTTCACAGTCATAAAAAGGGTAAGTATGTGATGCAAAGAATATCTTGTTCTCTCCAAAGGTTAACTGAAGTGGAACTGAAACATGATCTAACGCAAAAGAAAAGAAATTATCAAAGTGGCTGGTGAATTCTTCAGCTCTTGAGCTGAATGATGCAACGATAATACTTTTATTATTTTACAGGACTTAAGCAAATATGTAACTATGCTGTTGACACTCTGGATCTCATGACCTGTTCTACTTTAGTTCTATAAGCTTTGTTTTGTCTTTTTAAGCTTTACAAATTTTTCAGCACACGGTTGTCAGAAGAAAAGCAGAGATGGGATGAAGGGAAGAAGTAAAATTACAGAATAGCTTTCTTTCATGGAAGTGTTTCTCAGCAGTGCTATCGTCATGCTAGAATTTTAAAGAGTCTAGAAGAATAAGGAAAACTGAGTAAGGAGATAATTGAACATAGATGAAAACTGGCACAACAGTCATTTTAAATAAAACATTTTCTTAAATACGAATATGTCTGCATGTAAAATTACTTGTTTCATTTGTGGATTAAAACTGTCATCGTCATGTGAATTAAAGCAAGTCATCTTTGTGGTTAATGCCCAGCAGTGCCTGCCGTGCTACGTTACCACAGGCACTTGTGATCTTCAGTTTGCCGTACGTGATTTCTCCACAAAAGTACTTCTCGTCTGGGTCATTACTGAACTAAGAGTGGAAAATTTATCTTCAGAAACTGGTGCTTTCCTCAGCGAAGCTGTTTGAAATACCTTCTGCAGTAATCATTAAGCCCTTGTGACAACCTATTTCACAAGCTATTGGGAAATTTCAAACTCTGCTTTCCTTGAACAGGTTCTTGGAAGAAGCTGCTTGGCTGAAGTCACCTTTGGCTGCCCTGGGTCCCTTTGAATATTACAGCCTGGTAGGAATGCCAGGGGATTTCCTAACAACAGGACCGTGAAAAAGCATCCCTTCTCTCTAAAAATGTCCTATTCCCTTTGGAACCAGCCACAATTAAATTAACCCAGAATTTTCCAGACTCAGTAGGGTTTCTTAACAGCAATTGGATGGCTCTGGACTTTGGTCACATGCCACCAGGAACCACTGCCTGTGTTCATAACTGTCTGCCTTCAGCCAAAGTCTCTGCCAAGCATCTGAGCACCTTTATATTAATTTTGCACATCCCTTCGGATGGATCCCTGTGCAACCAACTCGGAGAGGCATATTATTTCTAGGTGACTTGGTCATAATAATGCCATCCCTGACAGGCTTCTAGTCTCACATTTTATGCTGGAAGACATCAAGATGTCATGTTTATCAACCCAGTTGCTTTATGTCCTGCTTTACAAAATATTTAGGGAATGTGAATTGGCCCTAAATAACAGAATGCTGCTTTAACACTCAGCATAATCTGATACCGTGACACACACCTCAGCTAGTTTAAAACTTAAAATTAAGATTTTAACATCATTACCCTTCCTGCAACTAAAATTGGGTTTTGACCTGTTTCAGCCTTAAGAGAATTGAAACTTATCTTAAAAAGTGGTTCCAAGCACTGCTCTGGCAGTTCATGGCTGTTATGATACGTATAAAAACCTTATCTTCAAGGGTACCTCTGCAAGATGCCAGAGCACCTGCTTCTTTTTTTTTCTTTGTTGTTTTTTTTTTTTTTAAACTTGATACATAATAAGCAGTGTTGTGTAGCCAGTTTTATTCCATGTGTTTATGCATCAAGATGTATGAACTTAAACAGCATGAATAAAGCACTATCTAGGAAATATACCAAGAGTTATGGTTGGCAACAGACCGTAAGCATATAATCAGCAGTTCAGAACAATGATACAGCTTTAATTATATGACCACATATTTTTCTACTGAACTTAACTACTGTAGAAACTGGAGGGCTCACAGCAGAAGAGACAGAAGGCTTTATGTGAAAAAAAGGACAGCCCTTGAACTACAGCTGACTAGAGGAAAACTAAGATATCAGCGATGAAAAATTTCACATCTGAAGAGTATACATGGCTTTTCTGGCCCCACAACTCAGAGTCACTAGGCTAAGATTGAAGGAGTTGGGTTTTGTTTGTTTGGGACACAGAATAGCAGCTCTCTGGATCCATGTCTACGCCTCTGTCAAGCTCCTGTTTCAGGTTCCTGGTAGAAACACTGAGAAAGCTACAGCTTGTAAATACAACAATGGAAAAAGTTTGAGCAAACTTTTTTTTTTTAAATTTTTAATGTTTGAAGGGACAAGGTTTATCCATAGACTGGGGTAACAGGCTGGAAGAGGAAAAAAACCTTTTATGTGGCTCATGTAAGAGCATTAGAAGCACATTAGAAGCAGTAGGCTATGTGCTTTCTGCTTATTATACACGGAGGGTAGCAATATTTCTTTACCTTGACCTTTCGGTGTTGGAGGAATTATATCAGGCGGATCACAGATAATAACCCCTTCTTTTAACTGAGCATAATGGGTTGTTTCACCAAATGTGCACAAAACCTTGTCACTCTCAGCCAAAGCTGGCAACGGACTTACAGTCAGTTCCACCTAGAAACAAAATTTACAAAGGGTAAAATAACTTGAAAGCAACAAACCAAGGCCCAGTAAGATTTCTGGCCAGAGAATTTCAACTGCTCTTTCTTTTTGCCAGTGGTGATATTTTGACTAGTATCACAGAAGACAGTTCTCCTTTTCAATTTTTATTTCTTCCCATCTGCTAACCCTTTTTTTCTTATACCTCTACCAATTATTCCAGGCTGCATCTATGTTTACACCGGTACAAAACCTCTTGTCCTGTCAATGCATTAGGTCACAACAAAAATGTCCGTACAGACACACCCAAAGCCTTTTATTCTTGTCCTCAGCATCCAGTTTAGCAACAGTAAACAGAGTAGTTAACACTTAAATCCTGACAAACTTAATTAAAGTTACATGAACCTTAGGTGTTACTAGTGAAAAATGAAACCAAGGCTGGATGGGCTGGAAAAGCTGGAGTTTGAAAGGGCTGCACAGAAAAGTGGCTTCCTCAAGACTCAATGTACATGCAAGAAACCCACTGAGATCTATCATTACTGCTAAAAAAGAAATTTTGAGAGATGGTGAGATCTTAACCTCCTCAAGGAAATTACCAATACAGAGTACATGTGAGAAACGAAAAGCAAAATAAAATGGGAAAACTTAGCAAGGAAAGAGGAAAAAATTGAAATGAAATTTTGGATGCTTTCCTTGATTTAATGCTTCAGGTGTGTTAATTATACAGTTTCACTTTTTCCATTTTGTATTGCCAGGAGAAATGACAATCATCCCTTTCTCACTGAAACTGGTCCACTACGTTATGTGCTTTTTTTTGGTGAGTAAAGGAATCATGATGAGACAGTGGCATTAGTGATCTTCCAGGGAGTATATGTAAACACTCATGTGAAGTTGGGTTTGGTTTGGTTTTGGATTTTAGGTATTTTGGTTCAGATGCTGATATGAGACTTGTCAGCACAAGTTGACAAGATCTGAACTAAGAGAAAGTGTGGATTTTAAGTAGACTAGTTACACTCTACTGACATTTTTATTCAACATACTAATGGCCTTAACACAATGCTGTTTACATCATTTAGGAATGGTATTAAAGTGACTTGAATGAAAGTCTCTTTCTGATTAATAGGGATTAAAAAGCCATTTTACTGGTTTTACTTGCTGAGCGCCCCCAGGAAGCCCTCAGTCTGCGCTGGCATGCTCCATTTGGAGTTGGAGCAAGATATGCCACCCTGGTCACACTCTGAACACTCGGTTTTGTTGCCAGAGAGTCATTTTGCATGCTGAATTTACCTTCTCCATGTACCCAGACACACTTTGCTGTGTAGGCAAATCCACTGCTGATTTTAAAAGCAACAGCTTATGGCTTCGCTGCTTACTTAAGTTTATGCTGTAGTACGCTGAAAGGGCAGCATGAAGTCTCCCCTATCAACCACTTTTTATGGGTTATACAACGTTGTGCAACACCTTCATAATATTCAGATAAATGCAAGTGCTTTATCATCCCTACTTGTGCATCATTTCGGTTTACAGAGAAGGTCAAAAAGAGCATTGATTAGAATAAAACATGAACTGCAACATGCAAAACCAGCAGGCCAGAAACAGCACTGTGAGAAACGCCAGAGACTGAGATAACCCAAACACTATCATATTCCTCGTCTCCACTGTCCATAAAGAAATGCAGATACTCATCTTTCTGGTAGTCACATCAATGTGCTTTAAGAACACGCAGGAAAAGCATTTTCTTGTCATACCTTAGCAGGGGCTCTGCGACTCATATTTAGAGGGTCTGCACTAATGATAGTCATGCATGTGCCACTCGGACTCCACAGCCAGTGGTTCTCCTTATCGGCTGTTCCGCAGTCTGCCTTCTTTGTGCACCTGACAAAACAGGAACAAAACCCAAAGCAAAGCAATATTATAGCTGGCCTCTGCTTTCTTTGAACTACACAACAATTTCAGGATTAGAGCCTGAAATTACAACACAAGGTGACTGGGAATTTGCTTTAATATTGACTATTCAGGTTGCTATTATTAAGAGAATTTTTTAAAACACTTAAATGCAATTTTTAAGAGAATAAGTGGTTGAATAAGTATTGATGATTCAAGATGTCAAAAGCAAGCAGGGAAACATGCCTATATTATTTCAGACACCACCTTGGGTTAGACAACCCAAATCCATACAGAGGCAGCAATATTTAGCACAGGAGCCATCAGGCAGTGCAGCCGCTGCCTGCTCATCTGAAACCAGGCTGATAGTCTTCATTGTAATATATAACAAAGCCCTGAGTGAGTGGGCACAGCCTGTTTTTCCTGCAGGTCAGGCGGCAGACACCTATGTGTTCCCAGTAATAAGACACCCCACTCCTGAGAGTAAAATGCAATCGAGAAGCATTGCTGGGGGCACACAGGCTGGTGAAGAGCTCCTGTGAAACTCTAGCACCAGAAATGTTACACCTGCAGTGAGTGTTGTCATTAACCCCTGCCACTATGTAAGACCTTCTCTCTGCCAGGGCACTGTCACCATCATGGAAAGACAATGGTGCTTGTACAGCCTCTCTGAAAATACCAGGAGATTCTCCCAGCTCAAGTACAGGAAGGGCAGAAAGAAGAGATGCTGCAGTGCAGAAGCTGCACATGTGGCTACAGAGGCTTGTTGAAGTGGGTGTGGGGAGCCTCATGCGTATTCTACCCATTCTGTGCAAAGTTTAGGAGAAAATGCTGTAGGATCTCTGGCTGCTGTAGCAGAAGACTATTAACACATCAGGGGCTTTAGCACAGCTCAGTTGCTGCACAGTTCTGTCAACCTTACCCTTAACTGTATCATTTACGTACAGAGTCTACATTCAATAACATATCCCTAAACACACTATGAAGTGCTGCATTTGATCATAAGCCAGAACTACCTTCAGATGAGAAAAATACTAGAAACCAAACACTTTTTTCTCCCTATTATAAATAAATCCTAGAAAATTCAAAAATTCACATTCGCCTGTTGTCAGAGACCATTCATATTTTGAGATATTGAGATCATATCAGAAACCTGAAGGGAAATGCCTTTTGTATGATATATGACATGGGCTTCAACTCCCAGCAGCCCAGGAGGAGTTCGAGGTGTATATTCCAAATTCCCAGGTTTTACCCACAGCAACTGAAGCCCAGGCTGGAAGAGTTACAGTGCATTACAGAAACCTGCATGCACCTCATAAGTTTCTCTGCAGCACTCTGTATTACGCTACACATCAAGCTGATAGGTAACTTAATGTGATAGTTCACATTTTCAGAAAGGAAGCTAGAAGCCTGAATTCATCTGCATACTATAATTAAATAGCCCCTTTGTTCCAACAGCAAGTACTTAGAATCATGAATTCCCAACCGCTCATGCCAAGGGGTTAATTAACTTAGTAGTCAAAAAGAGAGCTGCAGGACCACTCTTCCCTCTCGCCACTCCAATCAACGCAGAGCGCAGAGACATTCCAGAGCTGTTCACTGCTGTCCTAGTTTATATGTGTTTGAATATTAATTCAGTTAACCTCTGCAGATAGTCTGCCAAATGCCACTTTCTGCTCTCCCACAGTTAGGTGAGGGTTCAGTGTAGCTACATATCTTGATAGATTACATTTATACAAAACCAGTGTTCGAGCTATATATTTATGTCAGACATGAACAGTTTTTCTCTTATGCTGTTATACACTTTCCCTCTCAAATATATGCTCTGTTTTCTGAATTTTAAATAGGGAGCACTCTTTTAATTTCTGGGAGAACATTTGGCTGTACAGTATAGAGAGTGATAAAACATGCAGTTAGAAGATGTATAATGATTTTCAGCACCAGCAGAAAAGCATGTATTTTCCCAAACTAACCAAATCTGGAGAAGTCAATAGGGACTTACCTGTGTGTACAAAAGACTGGCATCAATGTCTGCATCATAAAATTAACTCACTATCAGGAGCCAAGTACAAGAGCTAGGATTGCTCTGCTGAGCGAAACCCACAGCACGTGCCAAAATTTGAGCTATTCCACTGCGTGCACCTGAGAAAACACCAGTAGCACTCACCTGCCCTCTCTCACGCACCAGCCACAGTACGGATCCCTCGCTTGAGTACACTTCTCACAGTCTGAATATTTGTGGCAGTCCTGTACAGGCAGCTGATGCACCTGGAGAAACGTAAGTAAGGCAAATTGTAAGGGATCTGAAGGAGTCACTAGGAGATGGAAACGTTTGTGGATGGGGTTCTACAGACCCGTTGCCTGTGGCACCAGAATACCTGAACCTCAGAGATCAGCTTGATCTTAAGAAAATACATACAAAACCAGAGTCTGGCTATTTCCCCCTTAACAAAGTCCAAATTCACACACTTGTGCTTTTTTCACTCCAATATTTTCTAATCTCTCTCCAAAGTAACACAGAACATTGTTATAAACCAGAAGGACAAACAAGTCTTACAAAAATTAAGCTTTTCAGTTATGTTAATTCTGGAAATCTGCATTATAGCAGGCGCCGCAGGACAGAAACTGCATCAACAACTCTCTGCATTCAAGAAACAGCTACTGCAGGATGGATATTTTCAAAAGGCAAAATTGGTACTGGCTAGATCATGTTTTAAACAGAATATTGCCCCCTCCATATCACTAGCGCGGAGATAAAATTGTTTGGACACATGACTATCAGTGGCACTGCTGGCCAGAAGGCATCTCGGAAAGTCTGCAAGCATGAGAGAGAGAACCAGGGCACTTCAAGTTACTGCGCTTGTCCATGCATAACCCTCCACTGCGCAATAAATTTATGAACGAAACTGGAAATAATTATGATAGGAAGCAGCAGGGAAGACAGCATCATCAGTTCTCATGTCTCAGTTCCTCAGTAAATATATGGCTTCTGGTTTTCATTTCCTTTGGTGCGGAGAATAAACCATTTTGCCTTTGGTGCACATAAAAAAGAGCCAGCACACAACCATCCCTTCCAGTTACACTGCTGAAATTATGCAAGAGGAGAATGGGACATACATCTTCCTGTTGATGACTACGTTTTACTTTCAGAGAGTACAAAAAGACTAGCAACAGTAACTCTGAGGTGTAAGCTTCCTTTTATTCTTCCTTATCCTCTCACTGAGAACAACTGGCAATTACAAAGCTACTTTGAAAGTCTGAATTTGGCCTCTTGTTCCACATTTGGAGAGTTCAGACTGACTCAGTTAAGGAAAACGTCAATATGGGGTAGTTTTCTTGCATTTATTAATATGGAGGTTTACCTTTTCAGCACTTTCTTCTTCCACTGATTCTTACCTAACTGGAACTGAGTTACTGGCACTCTGTTTCACTAACTGGTACCCATGAGTAATTTAATATCCAGTGAATGGCTTTTTTATGACAAAGTATTTATTTCATAATTCTGGCAGGCAGAAACAAGCCCCAGAGATTGCCGTCTCTGCAAGTTTTATGTAAACTTAATGGATTTAAAAAAAAAGAAGAAAGAAAGCAGCTGTTTACAGCCAGCTTCAAAATGCAGAGAAACTAATTTTAGAGATTCTCTAATTGGCACTCTTAATCAAAGAGAATGGTAAAAGCTAAAACAAGCAAACAAGCTAGTGATTGTGGTAAGTGACTGCCACAGGCTTCTGTTTTCCTCCCAGTATGGTATATACCAGAGGGAATTTGGGATCCTACCAGCGATGATCACTTTTAATGAAGTAGCATGAGCACGGCAGGGGTGGTACACTCCTTTTCAACTCCCCCAAGAAGCTGCAAGGGGTTTCTCCTGCTCTCTGCCTGAGCTCTGGGAGCAGAGGGGGGAGGAGGGGACTGACTTTTGAAAGGATTTGCTCCAAGCCACCCACTGCTATTAACACAGCAGCAGAAGCTGGGAGGAGAAGGGGGAGGAGAAGTGAAACAGGAAAGCAAGAGCTTTTTTCTCACTACAGCTCTTAACCTCTGTATTGTTCATCCCTGTATTTCTCTCTATGATTTCTTTTTAAAGGCTGCTTCACGTTATCACCCATCACAATATCACTTTCACTTTGCTCAAGTGCTTACAGAGCCTGAGCAATCCAAATGCTGAGGCAGGCTGCATCTGCCAGGTAGCTTAGCATTAAGCACGCCTATCAGCACAGCTAGCCTGCCCTTTATTGTTTACCTTATTTTAAAAAGCTCTAAGGCACTTTAACTCCCAGGGCAGGGTTCTGGTATCTCTGTTCCCACAACGCCCAGCTGTGCTTAACCCCTGAAGCGCATGTTTCAGCATTTATTCTTCTCCCTTTGCTTATGTCGCTTCGTTTCTCCCAGCTCCGAAGGCTTCCATTCTCCTCCTGTCTATCTGCTTCTAAAAGTGGGTGGGACTGCTCACTGTAATTAACTCCTGGAGATGACAGTAATGTAAAGCCATTACAGAATTCCCAACTTTAGTTATTCATATTTAAGCAGAAGAGGTTTTGTAAAAGAAAACTATTATTCGCATTATTCAGAAACTACAGTGTCTGTGAGAGCTACCTGGAACAGATTAAACTGAGATTCTTCCTTTGGCAGAAATTTGCCACTTTCTAAATTTAAACATTTTGTAGAGATGGATTTTTTTTCCCCCCAAGTTGTCTCTGAAAAATTCGTCTGTGGCCTTCCTAAATTCTGCCAGTTCAAGTAGACTGTCACCAGAAAACTTGTCTTCCTTCAAGGCTGCTGCCATCCCTTACGCTGCTCAGTGGCTCACACCACTGCCTGGTGGCTTTTAAGGCCTTTTAACCCCAGGGCTTTTAAGACACGTGCCCGCTTGTCAAACGGAGTGCCAGGCCAACCAGGCTTTTGTGGACAACACTGAAGTTGGGAGTTCTGTTCTAAATCTGAACAGAAGTATCAGCTACTCCAAAAACCACCCAAAAATGGAGTAACCTCTCTCACACACTGTCATATTATTAAATACTTTATCAGTCACTTATCTGGTGCTTTTTCCACCTGTGGATTCCAGCCTGAAAACCTGTTAGAATGTAACACACGCACAGCAAAAAAAAATTATATTAATCTTCTTATAAAACGGAAAGAGAACATTCTCCCCACACCATTTTTCCCAAATATTCTCCTTTCACAGTCCCCTCTTTCTCCCCATGTTACCACGGCTGGAGCATTTCCCACTTCCCATTCCATGTCACTGTCGGTGCTGAGGACGGTTGCAGCCCGTCACCCACCCCATCCTGGAGAGCTGCTGAAACACACGTTTGAGGATGGCAGCTCCTGCCACCACAAAGAGAAGCATCAGCAGAGGGTTACTGCTGGAAGTGAAGGAGAAATCTGGCATTCCTCTGACCTCCTTCTTTTTTTTTTCCCCTCCCTTCTTTACAAACATCCATTGTGCCTCACCTGCAGCCACAGAGAAGGGGAACCTAAGACAGGCTGCCTGTGCCTTTCACAGCAAAGTCCGACCTTTCCCTTGCTCGGTTGTAGCAGAAGCTCAAACAAAAACGTTTCCCAAAGTTGTCGTTCTCTCCTCTGCTTCTTATTTTTTGACAGCAAGACCCACGAAAACTCCTGGCAGCTTTACAGATGTGTAAATGCTATTGTGTCAGCCGCCAGCATCCTGAAGTACTCTTGAAAAGGACTGCTGGCAGCTAGACTACCTGCTGACACCCCGCGGACATCACACCGAGCACCAGGGCTGCCTGACCCCGCGGTGTGCTGGTGCCACGCATCTCCATTCCATCCTTCGCACAGAACCCATAAGAGAGCTTAACAGTGAACTTGCTTCCCGTTCCCAATTGCTAAGCATCAAGGATGTAGCAGTTGTCCAAGTCACAACAACTGAGTCCATCAGCTCGGACTTGAGAAAGGTCTTCATACCTTCAGGAGCCCCCTGGATGGGGTAACGTCCAGGAACAACTGAGAAATGTACAAATCTCAGGTAAAGTTGCAGAGAAAGCAAAAGCAGATCTGGTCCACAACGCAAGTGGAGACACGTTACCTTGTCTGTGGTCATCACATACAGATTTTCTTGGGTTTGGTCAAGAACCAGGTCTTTCTTTATGGGTTTGTTTGGTTCAATACTAAGAGAGCTGTACTCAGCTGCAGTGGATGCCAGGAACACCTATTTCATGGAACAAAGAAAGGTGGTTAATGTTGCTTTTTTCCCCCCAAATATTACCAGTGAAAATCTGTGTTTACTCAAGTTCACAAATTCACATTAGGGAAAACATTTCAGTTTGAAGTATATGGCATCAAAAGCAGCAATCAAAGCATAAAAGTCGTGAAAAGAAATTGCTCATTGCTCACAACAGGTAATATTTGTGTGATTTTTGGTAAATACTGACTTATTTTAATGCTGTGAAGTTCAAATTCTCAACATGGAGCCTTTGCTCTTGAAGGTGTTAAAATCTGCTGTCCCCCCATTACAGTGACCAACAGTTTCAGTTTCAAATTTTAAACTATGCAGTGGCACGTGGCCATCGCTCCCCTGCAAGCAGAAGGGGCTTGGTGCTACAGTCTTGGTAGTGTAACACCACAAACGTGAACCCTTGAGCCCCACACCACACAGTCAGAACTTAGCAGAGCTCCAGCTTGGGCCCACTATTGCCACCTCTACACACTGAATGGCCAGAATGATTATAAAATGGAAACTTGCTCGTAAGCTACTATGGGCTGGAACAGACATAAGGCTAGAGCAGCTGTTAGATTACCTAAGGCTGTTCATACAGGGCTCTCAGTAGGTATCTAATCCTTCGGGAAAAGCGTCATTCAGGCGATACTAATTCAACCTGTGTATCGGATAGCTGAGGTACATCAGAAATAACCTGCGTTTTCTTTGAAATTAAAAATACCAAGCTCCAAGAGAATTTACTCCTAGCATGCAAGCTTATTAATCACATTTACTTCCAGAGTAGGAGTATGCTATCACTACAGTTTGTGACCTTTTAAACATGTTTGTCTTTTAAGTCTGATTCGTTACCTTAAGAATTTTACCATTCGACGTTCCCAGAAAGGCCACGGTATGCCCATTCTCCACAGCCACAGTGACGGCGGTGAGATTCACCCCTTCTTTTTGTAGTACCGGCTTCTCTATAACACCATTCTTACTTCCCAAAAGGTACGGCAAGTGCTCGGAGCCACAGGGGAAATTTTTGCTTGCATTCTAATAAGGAATAGCAATACAGAGCGATGTTAAACATTCAGATCACTAACTCCTCGCTAAGAATGAAGCGCAACCCTCTTACCAGACAGTACAATACCCCTCAGACACAGAAGAATAGAATGAGAGAAATGGATTGTCTGGCCATTTTTCCCCAACCAACAGGCAGCAATCAGAAAGCAGCCTGCTAATTGCAAACTGCTTCAATCCTTTCACTTTCCAGGAGCCATGGGGAGAGAAAATTTTTTGTTTCTATTCCATTATAGCAGCACACTTTAAAAAGTAACCAGTTTGTTTAATTAAAATGAACATGCCATAGAGATTTAGTTGACTAATTTTGGGTTGAAGACTGGTTTTTTTGATGCTGTTTTGTTTCTTAACTTGCTGCTATCCACAGAAAAGCAATTCACTGGCAACTGTCTCATGAACTTCAACACATTCCCTCTTCACTACGCTTTAATCCTGAGCTGCAGGGAGTGCCACCAGAAGGACGTTCATTCACACCTTGCCTTTCCTGCTATATTTGGTAATGAGACTCTTTTTCTGATCTGAAATCTACAGCTCCTTTTTGCTGGAAGCCACGGCCGTTCCACTTGTCACATTCAGGACTGCTACGTCTGATAGTCACCTCAGTTGCAGGGTTACTACAGTGAGTAGCACTGGTGTTTGGAAGCAAAAAAGTGTGGCTTCGTATCAGTGCTAGCAATCTACTGTGTGTGAGGGCTGTGGTTTCATGAGATGAAGGATTGTGGGTCAATACCAACATCAGGTATTCCCATACCCTGTCTCCTCATCTGTTCACTCCTACTTCTGGACCGTAGCGCACCACTTCTCAAGCTGTGCTCAAACAGCTGCCTATGCAAGTGTGTACCTTGTTCGGGCTGGGGAATTAGGGCTTTGACATGGGTTGAGTGTTCTGGGCAAAAACATCCTAAAGTTAACAGAAATGCTGAAAACTGCCTCTTAGAGGCACATTCATGAATTGAAGAACAGTATCTGGAGGGGTGTAACAGTTCCCACCAAAACACTTGGAGTCAAGGTAATGACAAGCCATAAAAAGAAAAGGAAGATGGCCATCACACTATGGAATTATTTTGAGCCAGCGAAAAATACGACCACCACGTGAATGTAAGAAACATGCATATTTCCAGTTATCTGAAACGTCAAATGCAAGTAAGAAACAACACTGAACTCCAGATATCACCAACAAGATTCTTAATAACACCTAAAAACATTATGTTTGCTGCGACCAGAATTGTCTACAGTGATCATCCAGAAGCTGATCATGGGCATGACTCAGTGATTTACATACCAGGAGGAACCCTTTAAAAGAAATGCATTTATGAAACCAATATCCATCTTTCAGAAGACATCAAATCTTTTTTAAAAGACTCAAAATTATGACTATCTTACCACTTCTGGCTTGACCTGTTCCACAACACCCCCCAACCACATTCCATTTCAATAGTGAATCCAGCTATTGAGCGGTCAGTCATCTGATCTCACTATAGTTTAGCTCAAAGCCACCCAAACCCACGCAGTTGTATACTTTCTACTAATTCTAACACAGATTCTAAAACTGATACTGATATTACCAGTCCATGTGATGCACACGGGTTTTCTGCTGAAAAAAGTTTGTAAAATGAGCTGGTATTCTTTTTAGTGTAGCAGTCGTTCCGGTTTTTTTCCATCTTTTCATTGATGTGCCGCAAGGAAAACACACACATGGCAGATTTCAGAGAGCCGTTATCTTTGTTTACTTTGCTGAAGAGTGCAAGAAGAACTTTGTCATCTGAGAGAGCATCCGTAGCTTGTCTCTGCTGAGCCATGCTCTCAGCCAACTCCTCTCCCGGGGTAGTGACGTAAGCAGAATGACAGTGGTCATACGCACCATCATCATCTTTGCAACCCAGGTCCATTTCAAAGTAGGAATAATAATGGGCGTCATCTTTGCACAGACGCGCAATCAGTGTGCGGTTATTGACAGGCTGTTTCTCTTGCTGATTAAAAATAAAATAAACATAATTTTTATCCTCAAAGACTGCCACAAACTGTTGTGTGCTTGACGAGTGGTAAGCTGACTTAACAGCTGCCGAGTCTGTATACATTTCAAAAATGTCTTTTCCATCCCTTTCGTAGAGCTGCCGAGTGCTGATTATTATCCCGTTATCATTTGGTCCGTTCCCTTTCCCAACAAACAGCACTCGGTCGTTATTCAAGGAAGTGATCAATCCCACAGTTGATACATTCTCATCGTTGCTTGCTACAAAGGACTTTTCTCCGCAGTAGTCTACATAATACGTCTGATTGCTAATGTCTTCTAGATCTCTGATGGCACAGATTCCCTTAAAAAGGCTTCCACACACCACAATTGTTTTATCCGCCTTGTTCAGCAACAGTAATTTGTTATAATTGTCAGTCAGTACGGCCTCTTTACACTGATTTTCATCAATGGGAGGTGTGCACTTTTTGTTGTCCTTTTTTGGACCTGTTCTTACAAACCTGATTACATCCAGGTTTTCTGTAAGCTGGTACAGAGCATTTACCACTCCCAAATAGATTATCCCAGTGTCATTATCCACTGTTAGATGGTTTAGCTCCGTAGCACTCTGAAAAAATTTCAGTTCCTCATTTTTGGATAAGGTGATGCAAATACAGCTCAAAATGCTCAATGTCTGGATCCATAAAGCCATTTCTATGTAATACCTAAAATGGGAAAGAAAAGAACAACATGAAACACATGGAAACCCAAAATTTACAAGAATTTAGCAACATGAAAGGTTTTTTCTTTCGTGATTTCAGACACAAATACACTTATCCTTATGCATGTGTAGACATCATGAAGATTCTGGAAAGCCTCAAATCCTGTTAACTGCCTAGCAATTTACTGTGTCGGGGAAGGATTAAACAAGGTCATATGTCTAATTGATTATCTTATAGCCAATTAGATAATCAATCTTGTGCTAAAGCACAATGAGAACAACAGGCAATTTGAAACAATGCAGGGTGACAAGAGGTGGTAGTGCTTCTCCTGACAGTTTCATACTGTGCGAATTATTTATTGTTGGAATTTTAAAAATAAGCTGGAGGATCCCAGTTTTTCGGGTTGCTCCTCCTTAACAGAGAGGAAGAATTTACATGGAAGTGTTTGAGACATTTGATGTTGCAGGACTTTCCTCCCAAATGAAAAAACCTTCCATTGACTACCATAAGTCTGGATTTGGCTGCTGCTGCTCTCGGAGAAGGCGTTACACTAATCCTTCATGAATGTAAAGCTGGAAGATGATAGAGCCCTTAATACGCAACATTGCCTTTGACTGCTCATATGCCTTACAGTCCACTGCAACTTAACAGTTTCAAATCTCTCTTAAGAACATAATTTACAGTTTTATGGGCTTAAGATTCTGTTACTGTTGGGTTTTTTCCCTCCAGAATTCTTACCTCCCAAGCAAATCACCTGGCTGTTTGGAATTAGACAAAGACCTTCTGAAACATAAGGAGGACTCTAATTTTAACCTGAAGAGTTAAATGGGGAGGCAAGTCCCAACTGGCTTCCTAAGCACAGAATATTTTGTCAGTATTTTCTGCAAGTGTTTAGTTCTGAGAGTAGAAAACAGAAGGTGGCATGCTTGGACACACTGATGTTACAGGGAAAAGACAAATACTCTTTGGAGGAAGTACTGAAAAACAAATATGACCCACAGTATTTCCATTTGCAAAGTTAGGCATGTGACTCCATAATCTGATGAGGAAAGAACCTGTAGATTTACAGGGGATCTCAAGTTCAATCTGAAAACATTTGGAACTGTGAATTGAAAGGAATAAACAAAACCCCACAAAAGACAAGAGAAACACTTAACAAAGTAATCTAAGAGGCAAAAGCCTTGCAGGAGGAAGAAAATAGCACAGAATGCCAAAACAACTGAAAAAAAAAAAAAGAAGAAAAATAATAACAATAATAATAAGGGAACCATGCTCCTGTGTCAGCTCTAACTTCTGTTTTGGCAGCAGCAATAGAATCTGGTGGGATGTGAAAGAAAATTGCCTGAATCACCATTTACACCGGATACTGAAGTTAAATGTCAACAACCAGGCTGCAAAAGCTTGAGCATGGAGGGAAGAACCCCAGTCCCCAGCTTGGAGACTGCCAGCTCCCCAAACCACCCTGCATCGCCAGCAATGCAGAAAGACAACTCCTGCCCTCCAGTATCATCTGCAGTTTGCTCCTCTAAGGAGAAGACGTGTGGGCAATGGTGAGAACAGCTTTTCTAAAAGCAGAGTGATTCTAATTTCTAAAAACCAAAAAAATTACTAAATGTAATTCAGGATAGTAACGAAGACAAAATAAAAGGCTAACTTCAATCTTATTTTTCTAAAGCTCTTACGTACCAAACCGAGTAGCTAACTGCAAAATGAGGTCAAAGCAGAGACAGTCCATTACCAACAGCACAAGCCTGTCTTTCTAATGATAGGTTGACCTCACAGGACAGTGACCAAGAAGAGGCTAAGAATTATAACCCATTCTTCAGACGCACATGCCTTGCACTGTAATAAAGTGTTGGACCTTTCTACAATCGCCTTACATCTGCTCTAAGGAACCCAAACAAATTCTGATATTATTAGTCAGAAAGTCCTCTTTTCTTCCTGTTTCCAAAGAACTCAATTTCCCAAACAAGCTCTGATCCCAACTTACATCTCTGTGGCTAAATGGTATGTCATAATGCATGTCATCTAGTTTCAAATATTTTCACTTGCAGTTATCTGCAATGAAATAAAAAAACAGCTTGACATACTACTGCAATGTTGTTTCATAACACTTCTATCATTCTACTGTCTACTGCACAAGGATCAAAAGCCAAAGGATTCTGATTCATTTGTTTCTGTTTTTCCTACAAGGTAATTATTGTTATATTATTATAATCTCGGCTCTCAGTCAAAAAAGCCATAAATAGCTCTACTTATCAAATATGCCTCAAACAGATGGAAAGTAAATTATTGTGCCTTAATTTCTGTACTTGGTTCACCTCCATGTCCACTGATTTCAGTGGATTAAAAAAACATTTGGCCTATTTGCGGCACTCAGACATAGAGGCTGCACTAGCAATACACCTGCCTTCGTCCCACGGGCAGAACAAAGAGCCTTGCTGGTTCATACCAGAGCCAGGATTTAAGGAAAAGTACATCTTGCACCTCTAAACCAGACTTTAATGGGAGTAATTAATCTCTTTGTTCAAAAATGGGTAATGCTTCCTCCCTACTATTTTCTGCCTTGTTTACTTATCAAAGTTTTTACTTAAATTATTCAGGAGTACATGCATTCTCCATAAATTCTGCCTTTTTTTCTGCCATTTACTCCCTGCCACGCCAGTTGCATGCCAAACACCTTAAGATTATCTCAGACCTCCATGCAAGGTACACAGTTCTTTATTCTCCAAAGCTGCCAGTTTCATTTCCTGTCCCCCCCTTCAAAGCAAACAGTAAAAAAAAAAATTAAATATGTTATGGAAAATACCCAGAACTAAATTCCTATGCACTTCTCAAACACCAGGCTTAAGGAAAGAAAAAAGCAAACAAAATTAAATGAGATGCACTACAACCACAGCTCATTCTCACCTGATCTTAACTTAATCGGGAAGTAACAGCTGGAGGAATCCTGCTATGACCCGCTGATGTGGGGTTGCTATTAACACAGACGCCCTGCTGAGTTAGGTGCTATGGAAATGTATCAAGGCACAGTCTCCTGCTGCGAAAAACTTCTGTTTTAAAAGAACAAGTCACAGAAACACAAGATAAAATGAATAACAAGCCTAGGCTGGAGCATGGAATCCAAGATGTTCAGCATGACAAATTTCCAACAGCTTAATCACATACTTCAGTTACACGTGGGCCTGCGTGGCTTACTCAAAGTCATGTCCTGGTCCTCAGAGCTGACATACAGCCTCTGACCTCAGTTTGCTCTTAGTCTTGGGCCCTTGGCACACTCAGGATAAAAGAAGCCCAACAGAGCAGTTGATCACATAATTTTTTTCTCTCTCACAAAGTCTTGCCTCCATCCTGCCTCTTGCTCTCCACGCCCATGATATCACTAGAATCATCTTTATCACTCTCCCATCAAGATTACCAGAATTACAAAGTAATTTCCTTTTTGAATTCCTCTTTTTTTCATTATTAACTTCCCTATCCCTTCCCCCATCTTAAAACCTACTCCTCTTCTGGTCCATATACCTTACGGACAACTGATGGTGATTTTGATGAATATCCTAGAAGCATGGCAGTAATAATAAGCACACTCCCAAAGCAGAAAAAACTTCGTATAAAAAGGTGCATGCTAGTTAAAAAGAAAGTGTGGATAACATACAGCCCCTTCCCAGTCTCTCAGAGACTGTACAGGTGATAAGGAAAGTGGGATTGCAGCAACCAGGCACTTGTAAAGAAACCCACCCAAAAAAAGCATCTTGCCACTTACAAGAAGCATGAAATTCTGCAAGTTCCATGTGGGAAACGCAGAGCACTCAAGAGAACACTTCAACTGCCAGAAAGCGACACCGTGTTGGAATGACTGAGTTAGCAGCACTCGGACCCACTGCTAGCTAGATCAGTTTGAATTTAAGTACCCATAACTTTACGTCTTTCTACTCAAGCAAGGCCAATAACCTTATTAACCTTCAAAAGGCATGCAGAAAATAAAAAAAGAGCATCTATAATCTACAAGTACAAAGTGAGTTTCAAATTGACTTCTGAGTGTTATAAATACCCCTAAGAATTAGCACAAGCAACATGCTGACATGGATGTGGCAGGTGTTTTCCTCCTTCACTGTACAATCCTCTGCTGTACCTGCACATGGGAACCTCCAACTTTTCATTCATGCCCAGTCACCCTTTTTCAGCCTTCAACATAACTTTAGCTTTATGTTACTTTGTTTCTTATATTCATTTCAGATGAAATGAAAGAATACTATGTTTTGCCTGAAATTAGAATAACTGAGAACTAAACCAAATGACATTCCCATAAATGATGGGCAAGGAATCCTTCAGTGAGGGAATAATCTCACCAGTTTAGCTTCTGTCATGTTTTTGCAGAATTGTTCCTATCTAACCATCCATCCATCCTGAATTAAACTCTGTTACCTCATCTCATCCAGACCAAGTTTTCATACTTGAAATTCTGCGTCTAGAGACAAATGCTTCTGCCAAGAGAGGTAGATACTGATGGGCTTTAATAGTAAGTGTTGCAGATAACTCGGGTTCAACAAGGCCATGTGCTGGGTCCTGCACTTGGGTCACAACCACCCCCTGCAGCGCTACAGGCTTGGCAACGAGTGGCTGGAAAACTGCCCTGCAGAAAAGGACCTGGGGCTGTTGGTCAACAGCAACTGAACATGAGCCAGCAGTGTGCCCAGGTGGCCAAGGAGGCCAAGGGCATCCTGGCCTGCATCAGGAACAGTGTGGCCAGCAGGAGTAGGGCAGGGATTGTCCCCCTGTACTGGGCACTGGTGAGGCTGCACCTCGAATGCTGTGTTTGGTTTTGGGCCCCTCACTACAAGAAAGAGACTGAGGTGCTGGAGCATGTCCAGAGAAGGGCAACAGAGCCAGTGAAGGGTCTGGAGCACAAGTCCTGTGAGGAGCAGCTGAGGAAAGTGGGGCTGTTTAGTCTGGGGAAGAGGAGGCTCAGGGGAGACCTTATCGCCCTTTACAACTACCTGAAAAGAGGTTGTGGCAAGGTGGGGGTTGGACACTTCTCCCAAGTTAGAAGTGATAGGATGAGAGGAAATGGCCTCAAGTTGCGCCAGGGGAGGTTTAGAATGAATATTAGGAAAACCTTATTCTCCAAAGGGGTGGTCAGGGGTTGCAACGGGCTGCCCAGGGAAGTGATGGAGTCACCAGCCCTGGAGGTATTTAAGAGATGAGCTGACGTAGTGCTTAGGGACATGGTTTAGGGTAGACTTGGCAGTGCCAGGTTGATGGTTGGACTCAATGTTCTTAACCATCTTTTCCAACCAAAACACTTCCATGAGTCTATGAAAAGTCCTCAAAGTGGTAAAAAATTGGTAAAAAAGACAAAAATTGGTAGAAAGGCCCCAAAATTGCAATATAAAACAGGTACAAATTCAAAGACTGTACGCAAATGGCTTAGAGATTTTGGGAAAGAGGAATCAAAAGAAATTTCTCTTCTCCCTCATTTAGGTTAACTTTGGTTTTAGATTCCAACAGGTTTGCCACAAGTCAAAAAGAATTCAGCTTTCATTTTTAAGCTAAAAGGAATTCAGAACAGAAACTGGAGAATGCATGTGAGGAAGGGGGTGAGCAGATTTTCAGTTTGGATTTCAAAGCTTCTAATTCTGTGAGAACGGTAGGTAAATGTGAACACTCTCCTCCTCAGCTACAACTTCTATTACTATTTCCTAAAACCAATGGACAATGGAGCTAACTGGTTCGGAGAAGAAATCATGTGGAAGACACTTTGTGGGATTCAAACCCATTTCCTAAGAGCAAGATAACATGCTGGAAAAGCTTTGGAGAGAAAACAACAACTTCTTCTGTAGACTATAGCATAGGTGCAAATTTGGTTTAGTAGAACCACTCAGAATAGTGCTGGGTGTCCATTCCTTTAGTTGTGATGGTTTGCTGTTGGGACCTGTGGGTCAGTGAGCTTCGGGAGGTCACTTTGTGGAGAAGGAGAAATCAATATTCATTTCAGTAGAAGCTGTGATAGCCTGTACTGCTCAAACATAAAAGGAACCATTTTCCTTCTCTTTCACTGTTCTTCAAAACACAATTTACTGAGATATAGGGTGTCCTTGTATGGGACAAACCATCATATCTGGTCAAACTTCTGGAAAAGTGGCAAAAATTGGACAAATACTTATACAGATTCTAATTATCATTTGGAAGACAAAAGTTTTGCTTATTTTCACAAGGCAAATTATCTTTTTTTTTTTGAGTAATTTTCAATAATACAAGGTTTCTTCTTTTAATATATATTATATATATAATATATAATAGTTATATTGATATGGATCTTCTTTTACAAGGATTGGTTAGAAATTATGTATTTGCCAAGGAAATAATGAATGTTACACCCTCAGTGTCTGTGCATTCTGTGGGTGTTTTTCTGCCATCCTTGAGTAAAACAAATGGAAGACACATGGAACCACGAACTCAGGTTACCAAAAACCAGGGTTTCCTATATCATGGCTTCATCTGGCAAGACTGAGCTGTACTTCATGGCCCAAAGAGGAGTAAATCTACCGCTCACGCCTGCAGCATCAGCAGAGGCCAGTGGTGGCTGGGAAAGGAGAGAAAAGGTGGCTCCCGTGGGAAAGGGGCATAGGGAAGATCATGCTTACATCACTCTGGAGGCTCTCATCTTTCAGAAGATCTGAGGTATCAGCAGCAAAAAGAGCTCAGATAACTCACTCCTCGAGATAGCCCATTAACCCAAGTGGACACTGAGGCATCCCACGGCCTGGCTAGCTGGCAGCTCAAGGGCAAAGGGACACATTTGAAAGGATGAAGCAGTGTTGCATGAACAAGGCCACATTAAAGAGAACCTCAAGGATTTTCTTGACCTTTACTTACAAGGCCATCCTCATCAACCCACAAAGGCAGAAGATGACTTTTGAGAATCTGTAGCACCAGTCATGTTAGCAAAGATGACCAAACCTTCCTCGAGTCTCACAATCTCCAAGAGGGTAGTGAGGGGATTAAACAAAGGATCTCATCCAGCCTTAATATCTCTGGCAACTACATGAAAACAGTATTGCCATACAGAAATGGGCCCGCAACCCAAACAGAAACACTTTCCTGTCACAACATGGAAAAGGTTTCTCCAGGCACTGCAATTGAATTAACAGCTTTTCACAGTAGGTCCTGTACCCACCAACATCCCAGCACCTCCCCATCATGGACTCTCATAAACTTGGTACAAAACCACCAGGGTTGAGTCAAAAGTTTAAGCGAGGCAAATATCTAGCAAATTCACAGTTCACATTAATAATTATGTCATTAGCTTCAAGCTAAATTAATAACACTATTAGTAGTCTGAATCAAAACCTGTCATCCATGCATACCTGAACTTCACAGTATTTAATATTCTGATCCAGATCCAAACTCAGAGCAAGAGGGAGCAACGCAAGTCTTAGTTTTTCAACTAGGAGTCGCTCAAAAGAGCATTAACAACAGGTAATGAGACTCAGAAAATGCATACTTACATATTTTGCAATTGCACTCAAGAATTCCCAATAATCTGCTGTCTCTGCAACATCAGCAGGTAAACAAAAAGGAGGAGTAGCACTTTACAGATCTATATGCACTCTTCGAAGCTAAGCCATGCTACGCAAAGCTGAACTCTAATGAATTCCCTGGTTTCCTACAGCCAGACCTGGCTGTGTTTTGATTTTGAAAATCTTTTATACCATGGATTCTGCCATAGACCAAGGGTGTGGTGTTTGCTGCTCTTAGGAATCAAAACTAAAATTCTCTTAAGTGAAAGTATCTTCAAGACTTCACAGAGCCAAATAGCTTAAAAAAAAAAAGTCAATAAAAATAGCTGCTGTGGAAAGACCTCATTCCACAGCATTAGCTACCAGCAATTATGGAGCATAAACCACTCTGAGACACAGGTAGCTTATGCCAGAAATGTCTCTTCAAATCCTAATTTTTATTTTTGTAATTTTTATGATGGAAGTGTTCATATAGTCACCCCAAATAAGAGGGCTGAATATACACAGTACAGCCCCGCTGATGCAGGCAGGAGCAGACAGAGGAAAGAGAAACGCTGCAATAGACCTGCATTCCTAAGACCACACCTCCCTTTCAGTTTGGGCTTCTACATTCACCCTCTGTCCTTTTTTGCATTCTCTCAGTAGAAATGAAGCTCCTATTTTAATGCTTTCACAGTGTTCCAAAGTTGGAGTTGATCTGCAAGAAAAGCAGCCAAGTGACGTCTTTAATAGCATGCAGCTGACTCGGCAGGAATCTGAACCCACAGAATCCCCTCTTTGACCTGCTTCAGGGTTTTGTTAAAACCATGAGCTCTCCTAACTAACAAAAATTTAGGCTTTTATTTCCCAACCCCCCAGCCTCATTGAGTGCTAAGCCTGCTGATGCCCTATGGACCAACACCCAGCTGCACCCATCTACAGTCAGCATAGGACTACGGGTCACTCTAGACATTCCCAATGTTGCTTACTGATTCTTTCACACTCCCTGATCCTGCAAATGGCCAAATCTAATTTGACCCCAAGTGTAAATACCTGCCGCAGCATCTGAGCTGCCCGAGCTTCGAGGGGGATGGCTCCCCGCAGTAACCACCATGCGAGGCGGCCACAGAAGCTGGGCAGAGCGCGGGGACTGCCCCACGCTCGCCTGGCAGCTTCCACGCAAACCCTGCGTTATTTTACCTCTTCTGCAACTTGGGAAAACTTTTTTGTTTTCTTTTATCTGAGGGACCAGCAGAAAATGAGAGAGAGGTTGGAGCATGGGAAGGAAAACCCAGGGAGTTAGGATGGCTTTAATTTGCTGGCTTCCCCTGTGCTAATAAGGGTATTACGGCTCAAGAAAAAAAATGCATTTATACTGATAGTAAAAGGACTCTGTGTCACCAGCTCCACGCTACAACAACGAATCGCTTGTTTTCAGTGTTAAGGTCATCTTCAAGGACTGGTTTCGGACTTCCCCTGAAGAAACAAGAAAGGAGGCGGATTTTTTTCCAGTGTGGGGGAATCTGAGCATGACTACGTGGAAACAAACACAAACTATTCCTGCTCTTTCCTTGCCAGAACCAGTTCTCCCTTGTAATTAACCATTAATCACACAGGCACAAAATAATCAAATCAAAAGGATGGCATTTCCAGCATGTGTGAAGCTTTACTTTCCATACAAATTGCACAGTCGGGACTTGAGAGGTCACAGGCAGGCGATCCATCTCGCCCTGCCCTCATCCTCAAAAGAGAGGCACCAAACCACGCTCGGGATGTCCAACGCAGCTGCAGCCTTTCCCAGAGGCACCAGCCCACTCCGGTGGCAGCTTGACCCTACAACATAGCCCTTGCTGACTTGGGCGCCGTGAGAGGAGAGCTGGAAACAGCCAGGAATTCCCTTGCTGCAATATAGCCGCACAGGGCTGCACACAGACTTTCGAAACTAAGCTGTATTTTGGCACGAGGCAGGGCCTTTTTTTTTTCCCTGTTAGGTTACAGTGTTATGGAATTTAATAGAAGAATCATGTATAAGCTGCAATAATAAGGCTGTATGAAATTCAATCCATAAATCAACAGGATAAATTAATTTTAACCCATAAATCAACAAAACACAAATATGGCCAGTAATTCATAAAGCCCCACACAACAAAATCCATTCCCCTTAGTAGTTCTACCCCTGGCTTAATGGTGTTTGCTGCTTGATTCCCTGCCTCATCATACTTCTGTTTCTCCTGACTTTATTTTCCCATTTGGGTTTAACAGATTCCTGCGTTCTTCATTTTAATGTAGTTATCTGGCTGTGTCAGCAATTTATCCAGGATTTCTGCGAGGAGGGACAGAAGCTCTATGAAAATGGGAAGCTGTCAACTGCACTAAATGGAGTACTGCGATGTATTTTGTACTGAGGCGGCTGATAGTGCAAGCCGCAGAGAGAGGCAGAGGAGGATAGGGAAAATTCTTGAAATGGAAAGTTCATTGAATGTTGAGAGCCAAGAAACACATAGCTGAGGAATAGAGAATTTTCCTGGCTTCTGCAGCTGGAGATAAATCGCAGGGGTTTGTCTGGTTCATCTTTCTTGAAATTCTTCAAACTTTAATTTGGACCATTTGTATGTCCATGGTGGTGTTGCTCATTTTGATTGCTCTGAGATTAACGTGCTTTGGGTTTTTTTTCCTCTCTACTCTTCAAGTTAATGTTCATGACAGCTTTTAAAGAGCCCTTTTATTTTTCTTCCCTTACACATCTTTTCATCTCTCCCCCCCTCCCACCTTCTCCTCTTCTGAGGCACAGCCTTCAAGTTTTCCTTTCCTACAGCTGCTGCCACTATAGCGTGAATACTCTTGTGGAAAGGCTCTGATAACAAAGCAGGAGATAGAAGGAAGAAAAAAAAGGGAGGGGAAAAAAAAAAACAACCAAGAACCTCAGGTGATTTTGAGACCTTGATGAGGAGCTCAGACACACTCACTGCCTCATTGACTTCCTGTCTCTTTTCAAATCTTACCTAGAAACACCTCTTTTGTTTCTTGACTGCTTTTTTCTCCTCTTTTGTTTCCTCCTGCTTTTTCAGAGGAAAGAAAAATACAGCAAGACATACTTAACTTCACAACACCTGCTGATTTTACATGCTCAGTGTTCACTCCAGCTTGAGGAGGAGGAGGGAACATAGACAAGGAGAAGGTGCTGGGTGAGCCGGAGCCCTAGCACAGGGAGCCAAGGAGAGGTAGCGCTACGTGGTGCAGGTAAAGCAGCACAGCAGAAGCAACAAACTGCGGGGCTGCTTCTGCTCACACACAGGTAACTCCTGCAGCTGAGAAGGGAGCCAGGAGAAGATGGGGAGACACAGGACAACAGGACAGAAACAGCTTGGAGAAGCAGAAGCAAGAAATTGCACATGGTAAATATTTAGAGAGGCTTTTAGAGTAGTGGGCAGATGAGTGACATAGAATCCACAAGAAAGAGGGCTTGCAGGAAATTGGATGTGCTAAAATAAATTCCATACACAGTATAAAGGGTTAAGCACTGGAGTTGCAAACAAATACAGAACAGGCACTGTGTTACCAAGTCGAATTTGATTACACATATTCATTTATCCATTGTGGCTTTTGGCTGCTGCAGGCAAGAAAAGACAAAACAGAATTGCAGCATTTTGACTTGTGTTTACCTTTTCCTGTTTTCTTTTCTTTCTTTTTTTTTTTTTTTTTTTTAATAAGCATGTGAGGCTCATCTAAATGAATGGAGTGTCCCTGGCTCTAACAGGGCAGCACTGGCTTGTGCTGATCCAATCTGCCTGGACAGACAGTGTGTGCACGTCTTCTATGTTTCTATTCATTATATTTCACTCCAAATTTATATAGCTAGTTAACCAGTAATTTGCACAGCCCTGACAGCAGCATCTACCTGTGCCTGTCTATTTAAGGGCCTGTCGGCAAAAGCATTATAAAATCCCCTTTTTATGGATGCATAACAGAGTCATAAAATGTGTTTTCCTAGCTTCAGAACTGTCCAACACGATTTCATCTCCAGGAGCACTTTAAAAAAAAAAAAAAAGAGCATAATACAACATGTGATGAAAATATATTACTGGCCGTTTCACACCAGTCCCTGCCTAACCCCTCCAAAACAGAGGTCCTTCCTTTAAAATTACAAGTCCTTGCCATGCTGAACACAGTGCTACAGTCTCTGCAGTGTGGTTCTAACACATGTGGGACAGATGTGAATAAAACCAGCCAGTATGTGTAGGTGGGCTCGGAACGCACTCCAGCTGAACCTGACAACCAGGCCAGGAACTGTCTACGGCCTACACTGAGGGTTTCACAGGAATTAAGTGATGCAGAAACTTGCTGAGAAATCACAGAATGGTTTGGGTTGGAAGGGACCTTCGGAGATCATCTAGTTCCAACTCCCCTGCCATGGGCAGGGCTGTCTTTCCCT